>NC_056743.1:627996018-628271018 GCF_019279795.1 Protopterus annectens | reverse complement strand
GTTTGCACTGAATCTAGGATGTTGGCAATATCAGTGGGTTCAGTATATTTTGTGCTATTTTGCACTTGCTGAGAACATATCTGCGAGTTGCCACTTAGATTCTTGACATAGCTAAAGAAGGCTTTGCGGTTATCTTTCAAATCCTTGACTTTTTCTCTTTTGAAGTTAGCCTTGGAGGATTTTATGAGAGACCTTAGTTTCTTACTGATACTGATCAGGGATGTCTTTCCTTCTTGGGATTTACTTTTTTTTCTGAACTAGTTTCCTCCTTCTATTGTATAGCCTGTTTATGGCAGGGGTCCACCAGACTGGTTTCCTTCTCTTAGGGGAGTGAGTCTTGGTTTTGATAGGGATGGCACGATCCATGCATCCTTGTAGGTGCTCATAGAGTGCATTTGTAAAGGTTCCTACATCTTGGACACTGTTATCCTTTAGCATGGGGGCTGTGAAACTTACCACCTCTGTCTTAAGTAAGGTGAAGTTTGCTATAGAAAAGTTTTTCACTGTGGTTTCCTTGGTTGGAGGTGGTGGTGTGGTGTGGACATCCAGAGTAATTAGTTTATGGTCTGATCTAACCAGTGACGGGTTGACCTCTGGTGTGGAACACCTGTAGCCCATGTTGGTGATGACCAGGTCCAATATGTTTTCACCTCTGGTGGGGGAGTTTACCAGCTCATCCAGGGCATTTGAGTTGATAAATTCCAGGAAGCGCTGGGCCTGGGAGTTTGTACTTGAGTAGTTTTCCCAGTTAACGGTAGGGTAATTGAAATTGCCCAATATCAGGGTGTACAGTAGGACCTTCATGTTTTCCAGTGTCTCCAGAAAGGCGGAGTGGTGGTCCTGGGTCATGGAGGGTGATCTGTAGCAGGCCACAATTTGCATTGCAGATTTACCCAATGTTAGCTGCACATGGATGATCTCGGCGGTATCATGCTGCGCCACTAACCTGGAGGTGTAGGTATCCTTGATGAATATGGATAAACCCCCTCCTTTTGTGTTCCAGTCCATGTTCTGTGGCCGAAATGTGTGGTATGAGTTGTAGCCCGGTAGTGCTGGGGTGCTCTGTGGAGCCTTGAACCAGGTTTCAGTTACTGCACAGATGTTGACATTCTCCATACTATGGAGTGCTTCAAGTGCATGCATTTTGAGATTTAAACTCCTGGCGTTGAGTAGCATAACCCTCGAATTTTTATTTGTGCTATTTACAGAGGTGGGTTTGACTTTTGAGCCTTGCCTAAAAAAGGCACGATGGGGGCAGCAAGACCCTTGGCCAGTATTCAAAAGCCTAGGGGTGACAGGTGCAAGCCATTTCTTGTGAAGCAACGAGGCCTGTCGAGCATGTTGTCCCAGGCTGACAGACACTGGATCCCCTTTGAGTGACACCAGAAGCTTAGCCAATTGTTGAAATTGATCATTTTTCTTTATACTGCGGTATCATTCTTGGTGAGAGCAGGATGCTACTCATGGTCAGGGTCATACCCGCCTGGGCTACATGATCAGAGAGCTCTTCCATGTCTCTTTTCATGTAGTCCAGGGAGGTACTTCTCAGGTCATTCACACCAACATGAACAATGACATAGTCATATTTGTACTTGTTCTTGAGTGACCTGAGTGTTTGTGTTATGTGGCGGATTCTGGCTCCTGACAGGCAGCTAACAGTAACCTTCTCCTTGTCCAGCCTAGTGAGTGGGACGTCAGTGTGCCTGACTATAGAGTCACCTATTACTAGTGTGTTAGGTATGTTATTTTGCCTTAAGGCCTTAGAATCCTGATTATCTCCCAAACAATCCATATATGTGTTGAGTTTCTCAAGTGGTCTTCTATATCTGGAAATTTTAATAGGACTGTATTCAAAGGGGATCTTAGCCTGCATTTGGGGCAGTTCTTACTACAGTACAGCTTCACTTGGTGCCATGATTTCTAGTCTCCATCTCTGTCCCTGACATCTGACTCACAGTTTTCACAGTGTCTGTTTTCTTACAACACTTCTTGTTGCTTATTTTCTTGAAACATAGCATTGATTCTTTGTCTTATACAAATGTCTTTGATTCCTTTTGAACAGTTTTCCTTCTTCTACACAATAAACAAAGGTTGTTGCTTCATATGCTTTACTAACTATTTCAGCTTTAGGTTGCATGCTACTCCATGACTTTTGTATTCTTATATAGTCACAACCTTGTAAATCTGATTGTCTTTGGGATTTTCAACTACTTAAACCTTAGTGACATATCCAGACACTTCTCCAGAATCAGCAGAGTGACATATCTAAATGCCTTCTTTTGTACACTCATCTTTATATTAATAACTGCAAAGCTGTGTTACATAAAAAACTGTTAAAATATGTAAATGTAAAGCTTATATTATGGAAACATAACTGCCAATGATAAGTGACTCTGTCTAAAACAGTAAGAGACATATTAAGCGATGGTCATATATATAATTATGCAAATTTGCATAATTTCATATTTTTGTAAATATCTCATCAGCCAAAAAACTTGATAGTGAATTGTTTATCATCATGTGAAAGATTACAGCTTGAACAAAATGCTATTGGCAGCATGTATGTCTAGCTTGAACATTACAGCGTTGTTGTAAATGATAAAACATTGCAAAATTAATATTAACTTTGTTGTAACTTATAAAATTCAGTTTTTGACTTTATAATAATAAATTATACCACAGTAAAGATACATTTATTCTGAATGTCTCCATTGTTTATACATAGCAACAGCAAAGGTTCAAGACTCAAAATCTTTGTGTTGCAAGTTTCTAACTTGATATTGTGAATGAGCTCAGAATACCATGATTGCAACTTGGTAAGTAACCTTCCAGAGCTCCTGTGGAGGCTAACATCTAGGAGTATTCTTCTCTGTTGATGTCAGTTCATCATTTCATTTATTCCATATTGAATTCCTGACATTAGTAATATAGATGAAGTAGGATGTCTGCTTTTCAATCTTTATGTTATTAGCAGCTCAGATGTTAACAGACTATATCCTTGCAATAAATTATTCCTATATTCCACATCTGTGAGATGACTATCATCATAGCCTTTGCTATAGCTCTTTCTCTTGGCATTTTCAATATCTGAATAGTTTTTATCCATCTGCATATGAAATAGATGAAGTTGTGGACTGGATGTCTAAACGGTTCCCTACTGAAATGTCAGTGCTGAAAATGCAGATTGCCAACAAAAGGGGAAAGAAAGAATGAAACTGTGATAGAAGAGAGAATCTCGAACATCACTCTTCTTCTTTAAACTTCTTTTTTGCAGAAAGCAAGCCCTCCTATACGCCCATACTCCTGCATCTTTTTTGATAATTTCATTCAGTTTGAAATAACAATACAATTACGAGGTGTTTGGAGTCTTTGAGCTGAAACAATTCAATGCCTGTTCTCGTCCATGGATGACTTTGTGTTGGGCATGCTTGCATATTTTCATCTGGACTGTTATGATATGCATTGCAGATGGCACATCACTGCACTACTTTTTCTTTTTGAGTCAACATTCCTAGCAAGTACATTATACTTTCTTTGCTCTTTACTACTCCCAGACATGATTTATGTATCCTGTCAAGCATTTGTCTTCTCAGCTGATTGGGAATTATTGTTTTCTCAGTTTTAGACACTAAACCCTAGTCACAGCTTATTTTTTTCTTTAACAGAACAGTAACACCGAATGTCATTTCTTACTGATGATTTTTGCTCAGACTAGATTTTCAGTGCAACATCTTTTTGTTACTGCATTTCTAAATCAGATTCAAAACAACTGTGGAATTATTTTACTTCTAGCCTTAGTGATGGTAGTATTACACAAGGAATCCCAGGTTCTTCTTCTACCAGCTTTTCATGGTTATCTCTTAAATATGCTCCACTCAGCCTAACTACTATGCATAGCTCTTACTTGGTCTGTATTGTACTATGAGATTATATTTCTGTGGATTAAGTAACATTCTCTAAAATGTCATAAGTGCCTTTTACACATATGTTAATCTCCTTTGCAATGTTTTGTGGTCTGTGTGTACGTGAGTTTCTTTAGCATAGATACACATGTGAAATTCTTCATGTTGATACATTATTGATAACTGCTCTTTTTCTATTTTCAGCATATCGTTTTTGTGTAATTGCAAATGCTGTTGACCCATAGGGGAACTGCTCTATTCTCTTGTAGGGGTACACCTCCCATATCATTTTAAGAGGCATCTACTTGAGCCATAACTCACATTATGATACTTTAATATTGGCCCTGCTTTAACTACTTACTAACATAGATAACTTAGTGGATTAAAATGGTATGTTAAAGGAAAATGAAACCAAGTATGTGGCCATCTAAAATAAGGAATGATTTTAATACATTAAAACTAATATGTAAGACTCACATTTCTTAGAAACCTTATTAACATAAATGTAAATCTCTTAATCTGAAAAATAATAAATTACAAGAAGGAATGGATGTTATCTGAAACAAAAAAAAAATAGTATAACATCCAAACA
The DNA here is from genome assembly GCF_019279795.1 of Protopterus annectens. NCBI lineage: Eukaryota > Metazoa > Chordata > Ceratodontiformes > Protopteridae > Protopterus > Protopterus annectens. Next base: position 628,266,524 of record NC_056743.1, on the reverse strand, counting down.
ATACAGTGTGCCCAGTTCAGAAAGGTCATTACACTGGCACAGACACCTCTCCTCATTCGCTCTTCCAAACACATACACACAGTCAAACACAAGGTGTGCACCTCATAGTGTACACCTTACCATTATCATTTCTGATTCAGAGACATCCCTACTACAGTGCTGCAATCATTCACCCTTTCACACACATGCACACAGTCAAACACAAGCTGTGCACTTCATAGTGTACACCTTACCATAATCATTTCTGATTCAGAGACATCCCTACTACAGTGCTGCAATCATTCACCCTTCCACACACATGCACAGTTAAACACAAGCTGTGCACCTCATAGTGTACACCTTACCATAATAATTTCTGATTCAGAGAAATCCCTACTACAGTGCTGCAATCATTCACCCTTCCACACACATGCACACAGTCAAACACAAGCTGTACACCTCATAGTGTACACCTTACCATAATCATTTCTGATTCAGAGACATCCCTACTACAGTGCTGCAATCTTTTACCCTTCCACACACATGCACACAGTCAAACACAAGCTGTGCACCTCATAGTGTACACCTCACTCTAATCATTTCTAATTCAGAGACATCCCTACTACAGTGCTGCAAACATTCACTCTTCCACACTCATACAAACAGTCAAACACAAGGTGTGCACCTCATGGTGTACACCTCACCATAATCATTTCTGATTCAAAGACATTGATAATACAGTGCTGCAATCATTCACTCTTCCACACACATACACACAGTCAAACACAAGGTGTGCATCTCATAGTGTACACCTCACCGTAATAATTTCTGATTCAGAGACATCCTTACTACAATGCTGCAATCATTCACTCTTCCACACACATACACACTGTCAAACACAAGGTGTGCACCTCACTGTAATCACTTCTGATACAGAGACATCCCTGCTACAGTGCTACAATCATTCACTCCTCCACACACACAGTCAAACACAAGGTGTGCACCTTGTGGGGTACACCTCACCATAACAATTTTTGATTCAGAGACATCCCTACTACAGTGCTGCAACACAAAGACAAGCAGCACCAATATTGGCTGCCCTAGTAGCCATACTAAGTGCTAATGAGGCATTCTAGGGAGAGACTTACTCTAATTAGCCATGTGCCATTTCTCAGAACTGCCTAAAAAACATTTACACAGTCAAGTGATTCTAACCTGACTGCTCATGTTTTAATAAACACAGCCACATATTTTGTGTTCATCCATCATGTTAGAGATATGTGTTGTGTTTGAGGTGCGTGTGTATATGTGTGGGGCTGTAAGTATCTCTGTATGTGTGAGTGTGCATCTACCTGACCCAGTGGAGGGTTGGAATAGGATAGATATGTGTGTGTGTGTGTGTGTGTGTGTGTGTGTGTGTGTGTGTGTGTGTGTGTGTGTGTGTGTGTGTGTGTGTGTGTGTGTGTGTGTGTGTGTGTGTGTGTGTGTGTGTGTGTGTGTCTGTGTGTGTGTGTGCATGAGTGCGTGCTTGTATGTGTGTGTGTGTGTGTGTGTGTGTGTGTGTGTGTGTGTGCATGTGTGCATGCATGTGTGTGTGTGTGTGTGTGTGTGTGTGTGTGTGTGTGTGTGTGTGCACATCTGTGTGTGTGTATATGGGTGAATGAATGAGTCTGTATGTGAGTGCGATCAGATGAGGGATGTGTGTGTGTGTGTGTGTGTGTGTGTGTGTGTGTGTGTGTGTGTGTGTGTGTGTGTGTGTGTGCATGTGTGGTTGGGTGGGGGTCATATCTCCACACTCACCTAGACTAACTACAAAATCTTGCAACATTTAGGAGCATCACTAGACACCAAGCATAACTCTAAAGATGTGGGTTGGAGGTACCACTAGACACCAGGAATAGATCATTAACAACATGTTTTAATGGCACTTGAGACATGGGCAGTGATGGAACACTAGACACCAGGCATAACTTTTCACTATTGTGCCTTAATGGCACTTAAACAAGGCATGGATGAGGGAAGTAATAGATACCAGGGATATCTTTTTAAAACCGTGCTTTAGTAGCACTAAGGGTCAGGGGGAAACACTGACCACCATGGAGACTTTTCATAGCATCCTTTAAAGAAGGTACTTATTAAAAAAAAAGACAATTTGGGTTGGGGGAAACACTAGACACCAGGAGAAAAGTGTGCTTTAAAGGCACTGGAAAAGATTCAAATAATGCACCATTCCACCTCCCACAGAGGACATTAATTTTCTGTGTCACCACTAGATTCCCAGGAAACTGTAACATATTATCTAAGTCTGAAGAAAAAAGTGATGTATCATAAAAGGGGAAGAGGTTTTGAGCCCTGCACCTTTTATACAAGTAACAGAATAATTAACCCACAATGCTAACTAATCTATTAGTGTAGTTAAGAGTTATTTTTTTTATTTTTTTTACACAATAAGAAGTACGAAGCTCTAATGTTTGTCACCATCCAATGCTTGCAACAGTCCATGAGTCACGAGGGACAGTGGGTGGAGGATTCAGTAAAAAGCTGAGAGGTACACTAGATGACATCAGGGAGACTATTTAAAGTACTACTGAGACTCTTTAAGTTAAGTGATGGCTCTAGCATAATGTCTAATGTCTGGTATTATTAACTGACTGTAAGGATATGTGCTTTACAATGACAAGGACAAAAATATAAGAAGAGATATCGGAGCTGTTATTTCAAAACTAGCAAAGGTCAGAGGTATGTAGGTCTGTGTGTGTGAGCATGTGTGTATGTGGATGAGTGTTTGACTGTGTGTATGTGCTTAGAGAGTGAACAAGGACAGGTGCATATGCCATCATGATGCATAGGCTGACAGTGTTAACTACATCAGGAAAGTGATTACCTGCACTCACAGTAGTTAATGGTGATTCAGAGTCTTCTAAGTTAGCAAATAATGTGGTCTTTCCTCATTGCTGCTAGTGCGTCTCTGAATCACAAAATGCTTCATCTTGGAAACACCCCCTATTTACTGCAGCTCTTACCACAAGTGATGAGGCTGTTTTTGAATCTTAAGCAATGTGATAACTGAATTACATTAAAATTGCAGAACTTAATGCATTCCTGTTAGATAACTACAAATATGATACCAGCAACATTCCTTTTGTGCCAGGGCATAAATCGGCACCAATATCATATCATCTACATCAGAGCAATGGTTACACATAATACTTAATCAAGTTGAACCATTATTGTTACTGTACCATTCAGTAACTGTGCTTATAGTTAGGCCAACTGCTATTGTTTGTTTGATTCTTTAGTTTAGAAGTGATCAGTACCAAGTGGACCTTTTAAAGTCATGAGACATCATTTACAATAAAAGATGATGTCAGGTCTTAAGGGAGCAATCATACACAGCAATAACAATTCTAAAATACCATCTTGTGAGAAGACAAAAGTACAAGAAAACATCTACTGGCAGGTACTAGCAAATAGCGTTAAAGGAGAACCACCCAAGACTCAAGTTTTTCTTTCCAAAAAGTGTTTTTTCCTTCCCTGCAATCCAAGACTAAACACTTCACATACAGAAGAAACATAATTTAATAATTATGTTTCCCTTTCTTTCCTCCATCTGTTTCATCTGTTATATGACATTACATCAGGTAACAAGTTCCAGTCTTCAACTGATACATCATCTTTATTGTGCAAGAAGCATCCAAAGAGCCACCAAAATAATACAGGACACTATGCATCCAGCGCATGGACTGTTTAAGCATCTGGCAATGGGCAGAATATATTGTAGCATCCATTGCAGGACTACAAGATTCAAAAACAGTTTCTATCCTACAGTAATAAGACTTCTGAACTCAGACACTAGTCCTAGTAGTCTGGACACATAATAAGTCAGCTTTTATTTGTGCAATATATACTTAGATAAATTCCAAGTAAGTGCAATATTTATTTATTATATCCATAGTCAGTATTATTTAACCCACTCAATGCAAAATTAGATAAATAACTTGGGTATTGTCCAATCTGCAGGCTGTTTTGTATTATTTTAAATGGGGTAGTTAATGTAACTTAGGAGGTGGTATTCTTTTCATATTTGAGTGTTGGTAAATTTCTCTGCTGTTTCTTACGTGTATTGAGAGTAGTATTGTATTTGTTAATATGTTTATTCCTCTACTTGTATGTGTTGTGTTTTATATTTCCTTTGTAATCTCAAGAATTGAGCTGATGCATGAAATTTTGTTTAGGCTACGCATGTGTAGTTCTAAATGACAATACATTTTACTTTGACAACAGCTACTAAGAGTGGCACAGTAATTAAGTTAGATCACTTATCCCAACAACAGAGACATTAAGAAAACAATGACATTTAAATGTGCCTTATCACTTACAGATTGCCAGCATCACACCTCAGAAAAATAGTGTAAAATGGCAGGGCTTTTAAGCTAAGTTTTCAGATGCAAATGCCTTTCCCCATAGTAAAACTCAGTGCCAGAAAGAAAGAAAGCAAATATGTTAATCTAACTTCTTGCCTTCTCTCAGTATATGATTCTACATTTTTCTACACTGTAATTTGTGCAAAAGTACATGTTTCTTCTGGAGTTGGGGAAAGAAGGTTAACATTAAAGACTTTAATTCTAGTTATAATATTTAAAACTGTGAATGCAACACAAACCATTTCAGCCCAAGCAACACCTTTTGATCACAGGGGTCAGATTTATCACACTTGAACACTGAATTACAATTGTTACTTTGAAAATAACAATTAATTTGGCTACATTTTCAAGCCTGTCATTCAAACATTCTTTAAAATGCTGCAACAAAGATGGCCACTAATGAAAATCAAAGGAAGCAAATGCTGACTGTGAAACGTAAGCAGTCCCAGCAATGTTGTCAGCTGATGAGAGAGACAACTACAGTAAATGGTCCCCTCATCTTAAGGATGTCTTTCTGCCCCTCTAATGTGATATCAGGAAGGTGAAGGCATTGACTATAAAACAAAATAATGCTAGTCATGGCAGCCTCCTGCAGATCATTTTGGGGTATAACAAATTTGAAAATAATAGTAACCATTTACTTTGATACAGGGGCATTAGCAATCATACCTCCCAACCTCCAGATCAAAGAGTCAGGGACAAAGAACCTTAAAATCAGGACATTTAGGGACACCTAATTAATGTAAAATATGCATATTTAAATAAGTGCATCTGTGGACACACCCACACATTCAATTACACAAAGACAGGTCTAAACCCTTGCCCAGCACACTAGCTGCAAATATTGCCCTTACAAACTTAGAAAGTTGCTAGAATGACAGGTTTTAAAGTATCATGCATTTTCTGAAGTGTATTTATTTATTTATTTTACATTTGTTTACCGGGATAGTCTGACTGGATACAGGTCCATTTTCAGCAGAGACCCGGGGAGAAAAGCTCCAAATAGACAAACTTACACAGATTACACAAGAAGTTGGATAACATTAGAAAATGTAAAACAAACTGATTATGTACAATGGCTTAGTAGTGTTCCCTAGTAGGGACTCACAATTCTCATGGACAGACACAATTAAAAGCAAGAGACGTCAGATTAGATATAGAGCTTGGTGATGTAGTTGCATGTTATGATATCTGAGTGTATGAACTCTGAAAGGCAAATGTCTGTCATTATTTTCTAACTTCAAACTTTAATGATTTGCCTTTAATCTGTCAGAAAAACACAATTTTATGAAAAATGGGCTAAAAAAATGAGAAAACAATCAAGACACACTGTGAAAATCTGCATAGTTAAGAGGTATTCCCCCAGTCCTGGTCTAAACCCGTGCCCAGCACATAACCTGCAAATATCGTTCTTACAAAGTTAGAACGTTTCTAGAATAACAGGTTTTAAAGTAGCATGAATTTTCTGAAAAGTCTGAACGCAAATGTCTGTCATTATTTTCTAACTTCAGATTGTAATGATTTGCCAGTAATTTGTCAGAAAACCACAGTTTTATGAAAAACGGAATAAAAATATGAGGCAAAAATCAGGACATGCTGAGAAAATATGTACAGTTGAGAGGTTTGCCCCAAGCTCAAACCCTTGCCCAGCACATAACCTAGCCCTAGCCTGCATTTAGAACTTACTTACCTAGAAAAAATATAAATCAAATCCTCGATCACAACACACCACTATTAACCTCTGCTCAGACCTCTTGGGAATAATTGACTCACTACGTCCACACCAGCTGGGACTCGAAAAACTGCCAAAACAAACACCTTCTCAATTTCAGATCATGCCCACGACTCAGTCCACTTCCTTCAGTCTCTCCCTCAGCTCAATCAATGATAACAATACCCTTGGGTCTCCAGATGATCTAACGATGACCACTGTGACCTCTCTGACCTCTCTAACTCGACCATTAGCTTCGCCATGCCGATCTCAATACTACCTTTATATACAGGCTATGTGGACCTGATTGAGCACTTGAACCACACCAGGTCCACCGCAGCCACTTCCAAACAATTCAGGAAATTAAGCAGGCCAGCTCCATGCAAAACAGGCATAGTAAAGCAACGTTGTGATTGGCTGAAAGATCTCCAACCAAAACAGAGTTTGCTTTACCGTAAATCTCAGATGTACTTGCACCCAAATTGGGCACTCAGGAAAGTAAGCTGATTTCAGCTGAAAAATTGGTGCTCCTGGTTAATTCAGGATGACTGAGAACTATGTTAGCAATGCAGAAAAGTTCACGATTTGCTGAAAACTATATGCTTTTTTTTTCACTTTTTGGGTGTGGTGCTCCTTTAACTACTTTAACAAAGATCATTCTGGAAGTTATAATAAAAGTGGGTGATACCAAAATAGCATTGACATTTGAATGATGTGAAGAGAAAGGATGTTAGCCTTGACATACAAGTACAAGTATTTAAGAAAGGATGTTCACATATATACACATCTACACACACATATGTACTAACTAAATAGATGAAGATTGTGTGTTGGTGTATGGATAGTAACACCAAAACATACTAAGGACTTACCAAGTTTAATGCTGTTGGCAGCCAAAAAAAATAATGAGAAAATGGAAATCAAAGTCTAAACCCACTTTAGAGGATGTATTGAACATTTTAAAGAAATTAAAAAAACAGAGGTGGGATTTTTAAAGGGGTGAGGAAGTAAATTGTCAAATAGGTATGTGATCTGGGGTTGAGGGGTGAGGATATAGAAAACCATGAAGCCATGATTGATTTAAAGACTAGTACTGACGCTATGAAGAAAAATGTATAATGCATGAAAGTGACAATTGAAAATGTGCGTAACATTTTTATCATTAACATATGTGAACTGACATTGTGACTTAAAGAGCAGTGAATAAATAATCTTGTTAAAAATGGTTTGTACCATTAGTAGAAAGGTGATTTGTATGCATTTGTGCTAGTGAGCTTCAAAATACAGTCAAAATGCAGGGTGGGTCTTGACGTTCCGATTGTCAAGGCAGTTCTTCTTTTTTCGGCTTCCCCTGGTTAGGGGCCGCCACAGCGGATCACCTGTCCGCTCATGAATGGCAGTAGAGTTTTAAGGTGTCAAGTTGCCAGCCCAGCTACCAACCTTCCATGGAAGGCACACACATGCACACACTCATGCCTAGGGCTAATTTAGAGTGTCCAATCCACCTACAGCATGTCTTTGGGATGTGGGAGAAAACCAGAGCACCCAGAAGAAACCCACACGACCACAGAGAGGGCACTCAGACTCCGCACAGAAGGCATCCCAGCTGAGGATCGAACTGGAGAACCTCTTGCTGTGAGGTGACAGTGCTAACTGCTGCACCACCGTGGCCACCCTAGTATAACTCTGAATCTCAATGTATCATTTTGGGATAGGTTATTTTGATAAAAAAAGACAAACTGGCTGGGCTTAAAATGGCTCTCAGTGGCAACTTGCCTAGTACTTACCTATGAACATATGAACCTACAGTATATAGTAAAAGAAGTACTATTCCAATTTTTTGGCCTGAATATACTGAATTTTTAAAATGGCTAACACCATGCAAAGTGTGATAATATATTTATAATTAAACTAGCTAAATGTACACACAAAACTGAGCTACATAATTCAACATATTTTGTAGATGCTGATGCTAAGTTATATGTAGATCTAGCTAGATTTGCCAAAATAAGGCAAGCTAAAGAAAAAGTGGAAAGAATGCTAACAGTATTACTAAAACAGGTTCTAAACTAGCATATCCCTCAATCAGGGTTAATTCTGCACCTGTTTTAGAATAGGGATAATTCAAAAGTGAAAAGAAATAAACATAATATAAATTAATTATTAACTGTTCAAAAATTAAAAACCAATACAAGTGTCAGCCTTGTAAAATGTTGTCTAAAACACATTCAGTAATAGTCAAGAAGGTGTCTCGATAAGCCTGTATGTCTTGCGGTACCTCATAAAGTTAGCCTCACAAGTGATGCAATCCTTGTGCCGATTATGGGTAGAACAATGTCCAAGTATTGTAAAAAGCACAGGTGAAGATTTTGTGAGTGTTATTACATACAATGGCCTTCTCTACTGACATTTTGTACTTTTTGTAAGAAAACGTAGCTTTGTTTTAAGATATGCATTGTTCTGAGTATGTTATGCATAACGTAAACAGGACTTGGGAAGAGGTTCCCTGCCCTTTTCACTATTTAGTCAACTTCTAAAAATTATAGTCCATGAGACAAGAGACTTGCAACATTTGGGGAGTCCATTTTGGTGAGTAACTAAGGTTGGTGCTATGATGATGACTTGATGGTAATGTTTGCAGTCATCAAATTGTTTCATTTTAAAAAAGTATGTCAAATTAATTATCTGGATGTCATAATTCTTAACAAACTGTTGCACTTAGATTATCTTAATTAGGATTATGTGACATTATCAAATATAGAGTTGAAGATTAAGTCCTGGTGGGATTTTTTTAACTGTCTGTTGGAATTATGGCATTGAAGCAAAATAATCTCACAGGACTGTTAGATTCTGTGTTAGTAAGTTTATTTATTTGACATTTGTTTACCAGGAAAGTTCGACTGTGTATGTTCCCTTTTCAGCTGAGGCCAGGGGAGAAAAGCTCTAAAGACAATTAGCATATTACATTAGCTTAAATTATGTTATTACAGAGCAACAATGAACACTTTCACATACAAGAAAGAATGTACAATAATGGATAGTGCATATTTTTTGCATATATTAGATGAAACATACATGCATATTAATTACAGACATTAGATATTACTAAGGAGACTATATACATGAGACAAGTGGTCTTTACAATTATATGATTCATATAAGTGTGATTCTACTTGATAATTAAATCATTTTTGTTTATTATAATGTGCTTTATATACTGTACTAATTATAATATAGAGCTGAGAGAGGAGGGGAATTACAGGAGATGGAAAGTAGGAGATAGAAACTTGTGTGTTTCTTAATAAAGCGTGGGGTATGCATAGGGAAGAAACAAAAGGGAGAAAGAAAAGTTAAGGGGCTGTATAATGATAATAGTAGTGTAACGTATAGGTAAAAGAGGCAAGAAATTATCAGTTGTATTTATTTATTTATTTTATTTATTTTACATTTGTTGACTGGGCTAGTCTAACTGGATATATGTCCATTTTCAGTAGAGGCCCGGGGAGAAAAGCTCCAATGGAATATTACATGGTTATACAGCAATAAGCAATACATGATTAGAATTAATAAACAAGGTTAGTTATTATGTACAACTATGATAGGAGCAAACAGAGAGAAATACAAAAGTATAAAAGTCTAAAACAAAGAAATAATAATAAAAATCTTTTTTATTTATTTATTTATTTTTTGGTCTTACTGTGCATAAGAGATAAATTTCTTTACATAGATATAATGTAAAGGAAAGTTATAAAGGTAAAGGGTGAGAAAAGAGACAAAGTAAGGGGAAGGTTAATCTGGGTTGGTACAGGGGCAAAGCCATTGACTCTTGAGATGTATAATCAGTTGTCTTTTAAAAAGTGAGAGTGTAGACAAGGATGTGATATGAGAGGGTAGTTTGTTCCACCTTTTTCCAACAGCAATCCCCACCTGAGTTATTAAGTTTGGGGGTATGAACCAGTAGTTTGTTAGAGGAGCGTAGCTGTTTCATGTTATTGTAAGGTGTTACAAGGTTAGAGAGTATTGGTATTTTACTTGGTTGGTAAAGAACTTTGTGAGCTATTAAGAGCTGTTGAAGTATTAATTTGTTAGGAAATTCTAGCCAGCCTAGTTGTCTTAGGTTCAGGCAATGGTGAGTACGAAACTGGGATCCTGTAGCAAATCTAGCAATATTGTAGTAAAATGTAGAAAGTTTCTTAAGGTTGCTTTTGGAGAGATTCGTATAGATGGAGGAGGCATATAGAAGAGTTGAGATAAGGTGAGATCTAGCTAAGATGGTTCTTGTTTCATGTGTAAGGAAGGGTTTGATTCTGTAAAGGGAACCAATTTTTTTGTTAACTACTTTTATTGTGTTGTTGATCTGTGATTCAAAGCTTAGATTATTGTCAATTATTATTCCTAGTAATTTTGTAGTTGAGTCAGGAGAAATGAGAGTGCAATCAGTTGATGTGAGAGAGAAATTAAGTGGTGTACATTTACGGGAAGGTGAGAACAGTAACAGTTTGGTTTTCTTGGGGTTGAGGAGAAGGCAACGATCAGAGAACCATTTTTCAATTGTAGAAAAGGCTTTTTGGGTAAGGGACTGAAGTTCAGTTTGAGAAGTGGCAGTGCAGATAATAGTAGAATCATCTGCATATTGTATGCAGGTGGTGTTAGGGATAGCTGATTGGAGGTCATTGATAAATATTGAAAATAAGAGGGGGCCTAGGATAGAGCCTTGGGGTACTCCTAAAGAGGTAGGAAGGAGATTAGATATTGAATTTTTCCAAAGCACTGCCTGCTGATGGTTATCTAGGTAGGATGTAAACCATGTTAAAGAAGGGGTGTCAAGTGAGAGGGATTTTAGTATGTGCAGGAGGAGTTTATGATTAACCATGTCGAAAGCTTTAGATAAGTCAATGAAGATTGAAGATGTTAGATAATTTTTGTTGCGGTTGTGGTTGATGGTGTTGGTAAAGGAGAGTAAGGCAGTAGTAGTACTGTGGGAAGGTCTGAATCCATGCTGGCAGTTAGCAAGTAGATTGTTTTGGAGGAGGTGATTAAGAAGTTGTTTGTGGATACATTTTTCCAAACTTTTAGCTAGGGGTGATAGTAGTGCTATTGGGCGATAGTTTGAAAGGTCTTTACAGTTCCCCCCTTTGTGTAGTGGGATAATGTGAGATATCTTCCAGATAGAAGGGAAGATTCCTTCGTTAATAGATCTATTTATCAGAATAGAAATAGGGTAAGCTATGGCTTTGGCTCCAATTTGCAAATATTCAGCAGGAAGTTTGTCTGCAGAGGGAGTGGAAGGTTTTAGTTTTTGAAGGAGAGATAAGACAAAGGATGTAGATATAGGTTGTAATTGAAAATTAGGTGGAGTATTTTCAGTAGGTAAAAATAGTTTAGTGGTGTCAGGGGATAGGTGACTAGCAAGAGTTTGGGTGGTATTAGTGAAGAAGAAATTGAAGTCATTGGCAATTTGTGTGGGGATGTCTGGGTTAGAATCCTGAGGGTTTGGTGTTGTAGACTGGCTTGGGGATAAGAGATTATTAATGCTGGCCCAGAATTTTTTAGGATCATTTTGGAGGTTTGTTGAAATTGAAGGTAGTGGTTCTTTTTGTCTGTCATGATGGCTTTTTTTGTATTATTCCTAAGCTCTTTGAAGTATTGGTGGTCTAATTGTTTTTTGTGGTACGCCATTTTGCCCAGGATTTGTTTCTGAGAATATTTTTTTGCCTAGTAGTGTTGGTCAGCCAGGGAGCTGCTTTAGCTTTGGTTCTAATAGTACGACTTGGGGCATGGTGATCAAGGACAGACAAGAAAGTGGTGTTGAAGTATTCTACTGCTTTGTTAAGAGAGAGAGATATTTTAGTGGTGACCAATTACATAGTCTTAACTCAGTTTGAAAGTGCTGAGTATTGAATTGCTTTTTGGAGCGTAAGGTTCTATAGGTAGTAGGTAAAATTAGGTTGGTTTTATGTCTTTCGATATATGTAAGAGAGTGGTCACTTAGGTCATCTTGTAAGGTACCGGATTGGTAATTCTGTTGGGGAGAATTAGTGAGTATCCAGTCTAAGGTGGTTTCTTTTTTGTTTGTTTTGTTAGTTCTAGTAGGACTATTGATGAGTTGTATAAAGCCAAAGAGGTTTATATGGGAGGTGGGATTTATATTGTTACAGGTATACCAATCAATGTTAAAGTCACCTAAGACTAATGTTTCTTGAGGGAGGTTGGTGGAGACTGAGCTGAGGATACATTCAAGAGTATTTATGTTATTTCCTGGTGGGAGATATGCACAAATAATATTAATGGCTTTGGTAGTGTTAACTTGGAGTTTGGAGCTGATTATTTCAGCATTATTATCTACAGTAAAATTCAGATTAAGATTACTAAGCTGGAATTTTGTTTTGAAGATAATTGCTACCTCTCCACCCTTTTTGACAGTCCGATCTAGTCTAATGATGCTATACCCAGGTGGAGTGATTTCATTGTCTTTGATGGTAGGCTTAAGCCATGTTTCAGTTAGACATAAAATATCAAATTGATGGACTTCAAGAAGGGCATGGACTTGAGTGATTTTATTGCAAATACTTTGTATGTTGAGGTGAGCAATAGTGAGGGAGTTGGGAGGTATGGAAGATAATACAGAAGGATGTTTGTCTTGATTATTGTGGACAATGGTATTAGTATGGTGTGGGCCAGGGTTGGGATGAATATCTCCATCCAATAGTGTGAGGAGGAGTTTGTAATATCTTGTCTGGGGAAGTTTATAAATACAGTCAAATATTTTCCTAGTTTTTAGTTTGTTAGATTTGAGTTGAGCTAGTCTGTGGTATTTAGCTAGTAGGTAGCTAGGCTGATAGGTGAGATTTAAGAAAGTGGGAGAGAAAGGAGATATAGAGGTGGAGGTGTATTTAGAGGGAAAAGTAAGAGAAGAGTCTAGTGGGTATTCATAGGAAGTTAAGAAGTACGTAGTGACAAGAGAAGATAAAAGTGATAAGGAGGTAATTAATTTTAGTTGTGAAGGATGGAAATTTGTGTTCATTTTGATGGATGGGATATTGAGCGAAGGAGCGAGAATTGGATAGTAGATGAAGCTAGGGAGAAAAAGTATTTTTAGTATGGTAGGGGAGGAGCTAGATTAGTTATTTAGTGGGTGTGTGTTACAGTACAGTGGTAGGAGTGGTTTATTAAGTTTATAATTTGATTGGTTGGAGAAGATAAGGGGTGTGTCAACTAGAAGAGTAAATGTAGGACCACTGGGGATGGGTGGGAATTGGGGGTAGGGTAGGGGAGCGGAGTGAGCCCGAAGGGCGAACGGAGCGGGTTCAGACAAGAGAGTGGTCAGCGAGGGAAGACAATCAGTGAAAAGGGAGAATTCAGCAGGTAAGTTACAAAGCGAAGAGAGTAGAGGCAAGTTAGGAGTCAAGCATAAGAAACATATGTGTATCAGGAAGCACAGGTGAAGAAGAAAGTGCTCAGGGACACTAATGGTAGATGAAGACGTCTTTGCAGGGAAGAAACTACAAGAACAAAAGGGTTAGGGTGTATGATTCGCAAAGTAAGTTAAGAAAATAGGACTATCGAACTACAGTGGTAAGGCGCCACCTAGTAAAAAATATACTAGCAAGATGGAGGGTAATGCTATTATAGTTACAAAGTAAGGAGCTATTTGATTATCCTGGTGTAGAACATGAGCAGACCCATGTATTTTTTAGATAGTTTCTAAGAGAGTGAGTTACGGATTTGAGGGGTGTGTCTGTCCTTATAGATGCGGGGATAGTGTTCCATATTTTAGCCATGGAGTGAGACTACAGAGAATACTCTGCTGATTTAGTTGGTTTATGAAAAGTGAAATGAACTTGGTTATTTGATCACAGGGGCTGTTTAGGGAATTGTTTTTGTAGTATAGAATTTAAGGCTGGGCAGGTTGCTGGGTAATGAATAATTTTATTTGTGGTGATTAGCTGAATATATTTTAGGTAGTTGGGTAGTTATAGCCAGTTAAATGTGTTCAATGAAGTCCAATAGTGGGTACAGGAGTGAAACCTTTATGCAAATCTGTCTATCTTATTGTAACATTGTTCAAGTTTTTGAATAAGTGAGATGTGAAGATGAGTAACGATGGGGCTCCATAAAGCAGAGAAGGCAGAAGATATTTATTTGCAAGGGTGTATCTGGATGTGGACGTGAGGAAGTTTCTAGTTTTTGGTGTGTTTTTTATGGCATTTTGTATGTGTAAATCAAATTTAAGGTTGTCATTCATGGTCATACCTAATAGTTTTGCATTGGTTACTACTTCTATAGTTGTATAATTGAGGGAGTATATTTTAAAGTTGTGTTTTTCACGAGGCAGATATTTAGGATAGAAAAGTAAAAGTTTAGTTTTCCTTGGGTTAAGCAGGAGTTGGGAGTTTTGTAACCATTTTTCAGTGGCAGTAAGGGATTCTTGTGTAATTTGGTTGAGGCTTGTATCGTTGTTGGAAGTACATAAAAGTGTTGAGTCATGAGTGAACTGTATGAGAGAAGCATGTTGTGTGCAAGTGTAAGAAAATTTGCAAGGATATTAAGAGGAGAGGGCCAAAGACTGATCCTTGTGGGATGCCAGTGCTGACAGGGAGAAAAGGTGAGAGCACCATCTGCTATTTACTGATTGGCATATATCCAAAGCTTTGTATAAATAATGGCTTCCATTAAATAGATAATTCATATTTGACAAAGGTAAACAAAGACTAGCATTCTTAAACTTGTTTTTGTCATGAAATTGGGTGACTTTAACATCTTATATACCTTCAAAAATATTTATTTTGTTTTTTTGTTTTTGACCTGTTCAGCCCCAATGGGTACAACTGCATCTTTTTGAGATGACCCTGGAGCCTCACACTGGTTAATTGATGTGTTCACCTTGCACAACCAATGACTGATAGAGTTAAACTAGGACTAAAGAATGACAATTTTTAACGATTACAGCCCTAATTATCTAACTTTATGGGAATATTCCATGTTATTTTTTAGTGCCATTTCATCAGATATCGCCTCCTCCGAGGTGATCTCTGCCTATCATATAAAGCTATGTCAAACCCAGAGCTGTTGGACATGCTACACCTAAAGAAATCCCAATCTCTCCAAGCTGCATGCTCTAGGCACCTAAACCTTGTCACTACAATAAACAGGACATGCTGGAGGGATATATTCCTGTCCCAGAGACTTTCCATACTCGGGAACAAACTAGCCATCTATATCAAACAAAGTTTCTCATTAGCACTCTTCAAGAAAAATCTTGATGAGTGGATGGGAAATAGGAAATACACCCCGGGGATCACTTCTGTGGCTCTGCTCGCCAGGGGCACAGGAAAATAACTTTCTTGGGTGGCATAAGCCAGGGAACCTTGTTGGCTAGGCTTACTTAGGCCCTTGGGCTGATAGCCTAGTACCTGCCTATGAACCTATGAACCTATCTTCATCGAGAAACAAACTATGAATATCCAGGAGCTCACAAAATCCTACAGTCACCATTGCAAGACCTAATCAAAAGAAGTAAGCAAGGATCTTGATTGTAAAGGATTCAGAAAAAATGTCTCCCTGTGTTGTTCCACTGCCAACTACCAAAAACAAAAAAAAAGGCAACAACCCTCCCCTGAATGTCTCAGTATTGTTCCAAGTCTAACAAACAGTCCTTCCAAAATTGATGGAAAATGAACCATAGCAGCAAGCAGAAGCACAGGAAAAGCAGCACAGCTCAATTGCATACTTTTGCAAGCCCCAAACAAGTTTGGTATTCTTTATAATTTCAGTGCTGGCATGAACACCAAACCAGAAGCAGTATAAAACATAAAATGTCTCTATCTTATAAAGACATGCACCTGGAGCATTTCTCTCCAGGCCTCCGCTGAAAATTGTCTCCGTTCCAAGTCGGACTTTCCCAGTAAACAAGTGTTAAATAAATAAAATAAATAAATCTGATGTTTTGCAGAGAACAGCCCAAGCACATTATGGAGCAGAGCAGTCTAATTATCTTAAATACATCCTTTAACTATCATCTTATGTAAACTTCCAGGTATTTAAATGAAGCAACTAGCTCAACTGACAGTTTATTATGGTTATTTTTTATCAGTGGTAATTGGAAGTTTTATGACTGTATCAAAATCTAACATACAAGGTTTAATGGAATTAAGGAAGAGTCTTCTTCCAAGTAAGCATTTATATACCTTATTCAGACTATTCTATAATATAGAAAGAATGATATGGATGTATGTATGGATCATGGAAGGGAAGGACTAGGTTATCTAAATGTAAGGCTACACTCAGGCCAGCAAGGTCAGAGTACAGGTCTTTGAAGGATAAAAACCAAGCCGTGGGGGACACAAACCGTAACTAGGTAAGTCCTGGAGTCAGAGAGAGTGTTGCAAACTTTAAAGGAACCATAAGAATTCTGAAGCCAGTAGAGTGAAGCAGCTCTCAAAAGTAACATTTCCAGGATTTTAAAGAGCAGAAAACAATCAGCTGAAACAAACTCTCTTTTAAGATCAACACAGAGATCTCTTTAGTAACGAACCCACAGCTTGTGTTAGTGACAATACTTTCACCAGCTGCAATAACTAAAGTTCTGTAGGCCTCTTCTCTATGAATTCTACTGTTTCTCTCTCTTGTTGTGACCCTTCTGCTTTTGCTTCCTTATCTTTCTCATTTTGGATTTTTTTCATGAATATGTTTGTGTTCTTGTTAACTTTACCTGACACTTCTCTTTGACAGCCATAGCTTTTTGTTTGCCTTATACAATTACACACTTTATCAGTGATAGGGGTCTCCAAAACATAGAAATGCAGACTACATTGGTAGAAAAACTCCAATTGGCCTAACCAATTCTGGCTAGTTCCATATAAACCAGATAGCATGCCAATCCTGCTTAACCCATCATTTTTTTTTGTCTCTCCTTAAGAAATATCTTATGACAGTCCCCTGCATTATTGACCTCTGATGCTACTTTTGACTTACTACCTGTTCAGAAAAGCTATTCTAACTTCTTTCCCTTTTTGTGAAAAATAAATACTTCTTCATATGTAGCCCGGAGCAGTCTGGAAGGCACCTTCAAATTGTGCATTTGTATATTCTTGTTATCCATATTGCCCCTTTTTTGATTTCTGTTTAAAGAAAGTACCCAAATTAACTTTATAAATTGCCCTGAGCTTTTAACTCATTCCCTTCTACAGAGCTAAATATGCTGTTTACTGTTGCACGCTGGCAGCACTAGTTGTGTGGCCTGTCTTGTCCCATTGAAGCTTTCAGTACTTGAAAGGCAGACCACATACATTGTTATCTCAGTATAACTTAATCTAAGTACTGAATCCTTGCTATTCATTCCCACAATTAAGAAGTTTAAATGTGACAAAATTATTTTAAATGAACATGTATGGCAAAAGGTTGCTTTACTGGTTTGAGAGTTTTCTCGCACATAAATTTTCTTTGACTGAGCTTCTTGCAATTGCTTCCCTTCCTGCCAGCAGCCTTGCTTCATTTTTCATGGTTGTATTATACTCTTTTCATATCCTTTCATATTGCTTGCAGTGTAAACTGTGTATAGTTTTGTTTTCCTCTACTAGAATGTCTCAGTCCTGTCTTTATAAGCTCTCAAGAAGTACACTCAGTTTTCTGGTTTAATCTTTCCAGCTGTTTAAAATGATAGGTAGCAAGTTTTGTTTTCTGCCAGTAGTTCTGTTTCCTGTAACTCCCAGTGTCTCACCAACATTCATTGCGACTTTCTTGCATTGCTAACCACCTTGCCATTTTTTACACTACTTTTCCATTCATATTGTGTTTTTCTTGCCTGGGATTTTGTTTCACGGATGCAATATTCTTTTTTTTTCCTGAAATTAATTTAGGAACACAGAAATAGAACATAGTAGTAGAGATAACAGTTCTTTTCCCTGATAACTGAAAAAATACAGATTCTTTGTAACCAGCAATTTATTTGTTTCATATACTTCATAAGAATGATCTTTTATCTGCCTCATGGATTCTTGAATTTAATGCTTCCACCCAATTATTCCTTCAAAGAAGCTGTTCCAATAAGTCACCAATATATCTGAGAAATAATACTTTCCATATGTCATAGGTTCATAGAAAGTTACTAGGCTATTGACCCTAGGGCCTTTATAAGCCTAGTCATATTATACCCTTGTTCCCTTGGCCCTAGGGACTTTATAAGCCTAGTCATGTTATACCCTTGTTCCCTTATTGACCAAGTTGTGTTGTCTATATTTGTAGTGCGAGTCTGTGATCAGCACTGACTGCCCTTATCCAAGGGGGACATAGGTGACATCCCAGGGGTAAATTTACGGTCCCCCCATCCAGTTGTCTAAGTTATGGGGTGACTGAGAATTGCTTGCTAACCTTTAGGTTTGTAGCTATGACTAGCTTTAAATATATCTGATATATATATATATATATATATATATATATATATATATATATATATATATATATATAGTTCTCTTTCACAATATCGAATGAATGGAAGCTCGAAATGCATAAGCTCGAGATGAAAATCTCGAACTTCCATTCACTCGAAATTGTGAATGGGAAGTGTAGGGTTTGAGAAGAAAGGGTACACTTACCTTTCTGCAGGGGGCCAGGTCCCCCTGCACCCTTGCAGGTTAAATCCACATGCTACGTGACCGCAGTATAGTGGAGGACTGGAAAGTCTTCCGTTTTGCGCTTACACATATAGCGTGGAATGGGAGATTTCCCTTTCCTTCACTGTAGTGCGATCTCGGAGTAGAAATATTTAAGTAGGGGGGTGTGGGGGGTGCAGGGGAGCAAAGCCCCCCTGCAAAAACATTAGAAAGGTGTACATTTTTTTTATGCCCCCTTCACATTTTCAAGTTTCTTTAAACTCGAGATTCTGGCTTCAGGCTTATGAATTTCAAGTTTAGAGACATTCAATCATATAAAGGGGAACATATATATATATATATATATATATATATATATATATATATATATATGGGTTATAGGATATGCAACAAAATGTAAAAACATTAGGGGAGATTGGGAAGCTGTACATGTTGCAGTACCTTTTTGGTATTCAGTGACTGTCCTTATATGGTGCTAATCTAGCACAAAGATTGAATGTTAATGAAACAGTCTATGGGATATACATAAGCTACTTAGCTGTGTGCTCCCACCCAGAACTGCCACCAGGAAGTCATCTACACACTGAGGGATTCAAGAAATCACTCAGCCATGTAGATCAGCGCAGCCGCCCCCACCATGCTGCAGTATTGAACAAATTCAAAAGGACTAGACACCCGGGATATATTCAACCTAAATGCATTATTTGCACTGGCATCAGTATGCGGATCACACCAGGGATTATTCTAAATATGAGTGCGTTAATGGCACCAAAAACAGTATGGGGAACAGGGGGTGGGAGACACATACTAGCCACTAGGGCAATGCCAAAACAGCACTTACACTACTGCAGTGATCTGGGGGTAGGGAGTAAACACTAGACCCTAACTGTGTCATAATGGCACATAAACTATTATGGTGATCAGTGATAGGAGGGAACCGCAGGATGGAAGGCTAGTCAGGGGGACAGGTAGGGGGACTGTGGTGTCTGTGCATGTGTTTGTGCTTGAATGTATGCCTCTGTGTGTGGGAGAGTGACTTTAGGGGTAATCCCTACACAAGGAGCAATTTGCTACCATGAAGTGTAGATCAGCAATGATCTGCACAATGCAGAATTAACTGTCATTCAGAGCAATGCAAATTAGCCAATAATGAACTCATTGTTGCTAGCATGATTCGTCTATTCCACATTGTATCTTTTACCTTTCCAAATAAACCCTTGTTTCTTCTTATTTTGACTACATCATTATACTCTAGCCTTTCATACCCCTCTATTCCTTACATTCCAGAGAAGATACCAGGACAACCCAACTCTCTTCTTTTATAGAAAATACTTTTCTTCTTACCTGTCCTTTACCAGCTTTTAGAATCCACCATCACTGAATCCCCTACTGTCCTGAAACTTCATGTTCCTTCTTCATTGCTATTTCTCCACTACTTGACATCTATAAAATACAGATCCCTTTACTTAATTATGCTACTCTTCAGCTTATCCTCTATTCTTCTCCTCCTACTGTGCCATCTTTCATCCTATCGTGACTTAGTAATATCTCACAACATCTCTCCAACTCTGTCCCAACCACCTATCCATACTTTTTTACACTTTCCACACATTGCACCAAACCTATTTAATATTGCCCCTCGACTTTATTCCAAATGTAGGCTAATTAATTGCACTTCAACTCAAATCAAAACAAAATTATGTGCAAGAATCATATACAAACAAGTATGCATAATTCTCCAGTATACTAAAATCCTTCTAGGAGGAGATATATTGCCTAATCCTGGCCCCACATATCACAATGATCACAAAGATAATTGTCTCCCACACTCTTCTGTAACCCAGCAACATCTGATCCCCAACCCTGATGATCAAATTTTTGCTGCAATAAATGTTCAAAGCATAAGAAATAGGGTCTATATAACAAAGTCGAACAAACTAAAATGCGATTACAATTTCATTGACACATATTTGTCGAACCCACAGGTAAGTGAATGGCCATGTCGCCAATTTTTTTCCTAGGCCAACTACGCATGACACACTATTACAAACATTATGAAGTTGGGGCCTTCACCCCCCCACACACCCCTCCCAATGTGGAGGGCTGTGCCCCCCAGCCCCCAACTAAATATACTAACTCCGAAATTGCACTATAGTGGGGAGAAGGGCAGATTTACGACCAACCATTTTTTTTCTGTAGGAAAAAATCGATGATCTGGCCGTTCACTTACCTGTGAATTCGACACATATGTGTCGATGAAAAGGTATTTGCATTTTAGTTCCTTCGAATACATAATATAGACCCTAAGAAATAAGACTGCTGAACTACATGCCTGGATTACCCAACATAAACCTGTTGTTCTCACTGTAAGTGTAATTCGGCTTAAACCCAACATAAACGAATTTGAAGGTATGCCTCCTGCCTATAATATCATCCATACTGATCATATAAAGAGGAAAAGTGATACTATTGCTTTAATATTTCCCAACACCTACCACATTTCCCCTTACAGCAAACCAGCACCAAAATTCAGTTCAGCATAGCTTCATATTGCTTTCATCAAAATAAACAATCATAAACAAATGTGTATTACTGTCCTTTATATCCCTCCTGGTGACAATACAGCTATAGTGAAAGATATCCTACCTTGGATATCCATAACATTTCCACAAGAAAAAATACTATTTTGAATGTCAATTGGTTGGATATAACCTCTAACTCCCCTACATCTAGTGTGAACTTTTACAGTTTCACACAACTAATTAATAGCCCCACACATTATAGCAAGACATCAAATTTCCTATTAGACTGGATCCTAGTATCAGACCCTAGCAAATACTCCACCACAGGTATGCTGCCAGACACTCTGAGTGATCATCTTCCAGTCTATATGACTAGACATCTCGCACATCCAGTTAAACAGCATGTTTATAAAACAACACATTAACCTTTTCAAGTTTAACCAAGAAATGTTCATTACTACTCCATCATCTATTAACTGGAACTTCCTAAAAATTCTCCCCTTAGATGATGCTGTAAATGAATTCAGTAAAAATTTTCTAAATATCCTAAATAGCTTTGCACTGCCTAGAAGGACGAGACTAAAAACAAATAATGCAATGTGGCTATCCAAAAAAGTAGAATACTAATGCAGTATAAAAAAAATCATGGAAAGAATAGCAAAAATATAAAACACTTAAATATCTTGAAAATTTTAGAATGCTTTGCAGTCATACTAAAAAGCAAATAAATGAAGACAAAAACCATACTATTATAACTTTCAGAATAATACTAAACAAAACCCTAAAAATGTTTGGACATCTATTAAAGAATTCTTACACCCCGGCCAAAAATTAACCCAAATCCCTCTCTTAATAACTCACCACTCAAAACTGAAAAGCAGTTCAATTTATATTTTATAGGTAGTATAGCATCTCTAACGAAGAATTCCTCAACATCTAATCCCAACGTTGCCCAACAGCCTCATATCACCACACCACTTTTACCTTCAAACCTTTGCCCACATCCTATAGAAAACTACTCTTAAACAAACTCAAACTGTGTTCTTCTTCAGCTGATGACCTTCCAGAGTACCTAAAAACATCAGCCAGTAGCATTACTTATAATGTCTCAATCCTTTTAAATAGGTCAGTCTGGGAATCCCATGTTCCCTCTCTCTGGAAAAAGTCAAGACATTATCCCTTTGCATAAAGGAGGAAATTCAACAGACATTAATATCTCTATGCCTATAGCAATTTTATCTCCCCTCACCAAAATACTTGAAAAATGAATTGAAAAACAATTGCTAGACTATCTCCTGCAGGAAGAAGTCCTATCCCCTATACAACATGGCTTCCATCCTTTTCATAGTGCTAGCACTGCCCTTCTAACCTACATAGATAGTGTCAATAAAGCTAGAGATAATGGCAAACTAATCTCTTCTTTATTTCTAGACTTGGCACCGTCTGTCACAGCAAACTTACCCTTCAAATGTCCTTACTAGGTTTCTCTCAACTCACCCTTCTGTGATTCAAAAGCCACCTGCCCAATAGGTATCAGTCACTAAAATGGCAGTCTACACTCTCTCCTTACATCCCAGTCATCACCAGTCTACTACAAGGCTCTGACATTGGTCCCCTCCTCTTTAACATCTTCACCAATACCATCTATACATCCACACAACAGGCCACCCTAATACAATACGCAGATGATTCCACTCTCATTTGCACATCTGACAACATGGTACACCTCCAAAAATTTACTCAGGAAGCTTTTACACCAACTGAAACTTGGCTTTGTAACTCACAACTCATGTTCAACCCAAAAAAGACCAAACTACTTGCTTTTTTCCCCAAATCCCTCTCTCATGAAAAAACAAAATTTAAAGTCCTCTCTGATAATACAATCATTGAAGCCACTTATCATAGAAAATTATTAGGGGTAGTAGGTGGTGATAAGCTTGCATTCAACTTCCACATACAAAATTACATAAGAAAGCTCATCAAAAAATAGGGATGCTTTACTGAGCAAAAAATTTTCTCACTGACACAAACAAAACTACACTTGACACTACTTATCTCCTCCCAAGTCCCCACACTTCTTTATGGTGCTGCCATCCTTAGTAATCTTCAGGCTTCACAAAAATTAAAACTTTAACAATGCTATAACAAAGTTGCTAAGTTAGCAGCAAATACCCCTTTCAGAATCCACCACTGTATAGTACTAAAAAGACTAAACTGGTTATAACTCCCTAATTAGCTAACATATACACAGCTTCTTATCACCTATAAAATTATCCATCATCCATTTGCCTGTCCAGCACTAAAAACATTTTACACAACTACGTTCCCCATCAGTCATTGTAATCCAGTGACCAAAAACTCCTGTCTGTCTACAAACCTATCAAAACTGGGTGGTATTAGCTAGGTTGTCTAGGCCTGGAACTCCTTACCTGTATCCATCAGGTCAGTATCCTCCCTTGCATCTTTCAAAACCACTCTGAAAGACTTCCTAGCTAAAATCTGGCTCTGTTCTTGCTCAAAACTAGGATAAACTATATCCTTAAATGTGAGCAAGTATCTTTTCATTCCTTATACCTCCTTATTATACCTTCACTTACTTCCTTATTTCTATCAAATTCTCTTCCATGACTTTCTCTCTAAATATGCCATAAGCCTGTTTTCCCTTACTTCATATTACAGTTCTTGTTTGTATTATGCTAACTTGCCTTTAGTTTTTGTAACAACTGTCTAAAATTTCTATAAATATTAAAAGATTGTCATATAATTTGTACCAATTCTTAACCAATGTTTTTGCATTGTGACTAATTTGTTAGAATTATTTAAATTCCAGATTATTTAAATTCCACTCATTCTGTGATGAGGGCAGGAGCTGATAGACTTATTTGTTCTCCTCAGAGATGAAAGTCGGGCATTGAGAGTAGGCTGTCATTCACGTGATGCTGGTCTCTACCTAGTCCAACCCTCCATGGCAGCTTGTGGCTGCTGTCCTGCTCAAGATCATCTGCTTCCCATGTGCTTCTTGTTGTATCACTGTCCAAATAAATAGAACATCCTTCTTCGTGGATTCTCTTAATGCCCCTGTGATTGTGCTAAGAGCTTTTATAAAACTAGCAATACAATTAGCTATTCCTAAAAGACTTCTGAGCTATTCTGATTTGGTAGCTAGTGATACAAAATATATATATATATATATATATATATATATATATATATATATATATATATATATATATTGCTTTTATTCTTTTTGTTTTGAGGTACATGCCTTTCTTCATAGGATCATAGGAGGTTACTAGGCTATTGGCCCTGAGGCCCTTATAAGCCTAGCCAAGAGTTTAGCCTATGTTTAGACAAGTCAGCACCCAAAGCCCCTGCCCAGCAGGGACACAGGTGGAAGCCCAGGGGTGTATCTTATGTTTCCCATCCAGTTATCTAGGTTGCGCTTAAAAAAGGGATAATGAGGTACTCTACTTGACGTGGAGAGGGAGTCTGTTTCACACATGGGGGAGTCTCTTGGACACAAATTTGTCCCGCCAACAAGTCCTATTGATATCACAGACCAGGTTGAGGTCATGTTTACGGGTTGCTCGAGAGAAGCTTGACTTGTGAATATGCAGCAGTCCCATCAATGCGGGGTCTGAGATTGCCTTGTATGCCAGACAGATGTCACCTCTGAGGAGTCTGTATGAAACTGAGTAGAGGGACAGGGCTTTTAGTCTACTTGTGTAGGGTAGATGTTTGAGGCCCTGGATTCTCCTGGTGAGGAACCTCTGTGGTCTCTCCAGCTGCTGCAGTTGCTTTGCGAGCTACATGCTGAAGGGGGCATTGTACTCAGTAATTGGCCTTTTAAGGGAAGAATACAGGGATGTTATGACCTCTTTGTCCCTGGATGAGATACCCTTACTTATGTGGTGGGCCATGTAGAAAGCTTTCCGTACAACAGAAGCAACATAGTGGTTGAAAGTCAGGTTGCTATCAACCTGGGTGCCCAAATCCCTCACTACTGATTGTGTACTTAGAACGTTGTTATTAATATGATAATATGTGGGGACGTCACTCTTCCCAAAGGGAATGATGATGCATTTTTTGATATTCAGCTTAAGGCCATGTTTCTGGCAACAGTCATTTGTTTGGGTGAGATCCTTTTGAAGGACGTCCACATCACTTGGGGAATTGATGACTGCACCCAGCTTGCAGTCATCTGCATACTTGGTTAGCCATAGCCCACTAGTTTTGACCTGCACCTCAGAGAAGTATATCTTGAATAACAGAGGCCCCAAGACCAATCCTTGCAGTACACTGTTTGTTATGGGTCTACTGCTTGAGGTGGCTTCCCCTACTTTGATTAGGTGGATTCTATCAGTGAGCCAGTTTGCTACCCATCTGGTAACATATGGCATGATGCCTAGTTGAGAGAGTTTATCTACTATGCCCAAGTGGGGAATAGTGTTGAAGGCTTTGGCCAGGTCAAGGTAGGCAGTGTGCACCATCTTCCTCTTGTCCATGGCTTTGGTGACTGTCTCAAAGAAGTCAACCATATCTAACAGACATGACCTCCCCTTGACAAAGCCAAACTGTGTGGGGTCGAGTATTTGGAGATGGCCAATGTCCCTGTTAATGAGGTCCATGATAATCCATTCCATGGCCTTGCAAATCAGGCTAGTTAGGCTTATGAGTCTATAATTTCCTGGATCGGTGGACGCTCCACCTTTGTGTAAAGCGATAACAGTGGCTGTCCTCCACTCGGCTGGGATAAAGCTGGTACTCAGGCTTTGGCTGAATAGGGTGCCTAATGGTGCTGCAAGTTCATGCCTGAGTTCATGTAGGATGCAGCCTGGGATGTTATCAGGTCCCATGGCGGCTGTATTTTTTGCCTTTGAGCTGGCAGTGATGACCTGTTCCCTAGAGATAAGGGGTGGGGACAGGTACTGGGAATGTCCTGATTTACTGATGGTGGGGACAGAGGGGAGAAGTTTTTGCTAAATCTGTCAGCCAGTAGATTGGCTATATCTACAGCATTTGTGTATGTGGTGCCCTTGACCACCAGTTCTGAACAGATCTGGGTGTTTCCTTTGAGATTGCAGACTTTATGTGAAGAAGGCCTTATGATTGTCTCTAACAGATGTGGCCAATTTGGACTTGAAGTTGGCTGTAGAGGATTTCACTAGTGCTCTTATTTACTTGCTCAGGCTAAGGAGAGATTGCTTCCAGTTGGGCACCGGCTCCTTCTTGGTCCTGGACAGCAATTGTTTCTTTTTGTTATATAGTTTATTTATTGCAGATGTCCACCAGACAGGTTTACTCTTCCTTGCGGAGGATGATTTTGTCCTGTCAGGTATTCCTAATTCTATGCATCTATATAAATGCTCATATAGTATTTTGGTGTAGATTTGGACAATGGTGCCATTTCCTGCAGTGGGGGAGGGGGCTGTGGAGCTGTTTATGCCATCCCTTAGGAGGTTGTAATCAGCTTTGGAAAAGTTTTTTTGTTTGACCCTAGCTGGGGGGGGGGGGGGTCAGGGGAGATGGTGACTTCAGAAATGACCACTTTATGGTCAGATCTTACCAGGGAGGATGATACCATAGGGGTGCTGCAGTGGTTACTAATGTTGGTTAATACCAAGTCCAAGATATTACCACCTCTTTTGGGGGTATCGACTAGCTGTTCCAAGGCATTTGCACTGATAAAATTGAAGAACCTCTGGGCATTTGTGTTCTGGCATTAGTAGTTTCTCCAATTTATGGTCGGGTAATTAAAGTCACCCAGGATCAGGGTAAAGGGTTAAATCTTGATAGATTTGAAGAGGTCCAGATAGGTGGAGTGGGCATCTTGAGTCAAATTTGTGGCCTGTAGCTAGCTATAATTTGAATAGGGGTCTTGTCAATGGTTAACTGCACCTGGAGTGTCTCCTGTGCATCATACTGTTTGGCCAGCCTGGAGGTGTGTATGTCTTTAATATATATTGAAACTCCACCTCCTTTGGCTGCCCACATTTTGGGGTCTGAATGTATGATAGGATTGAGTAACCAGGTAAGGCTGGGGTGCTGTCCCCAGTCTTCAACCAGGTTTCTGTGACTGCACAAATGTCAGCATCTTCCAGGGTTAAGAATGCTTGCAATGAGTGCGGTTTCATGTTTAGACTCCTAGCATTTAACAGTATGACCATTAATTTGCATTTTGTTGAAATTTGTATGTTGGTAGTATCGACCGCATGACTTTTCCTAAAAAAAGGCACTAAGGGCCTTTGCCAGAAGCCTGAAGCCCAAGTAAGACAGATGCAGGCCATCTCTAACAAAGCATTGGGTCTGTCGATCATACCTTCCCAGGCTGTTAGGCACTGGATCCCCCTGGAATAACACCAGAAACTAAGCCAATTGTTAAAGTCTATTATTTTCTGTTTGTACTGAGGCATCATTCTGGGTGACAGTAGAATGCTGCTTAAGGTTAGGGACATACCTGCCAGGGACACATATTCAGTGAGCTCAATCATGTCTCTCTTCATATAGTCCAGGGAAGTATGTCTCAAGTCGTTCATGCCAACATGGACTATGACAGAGTCATAACAGTACCTGTTGTTGAGAGACTTGAGTGCGTGTGTGATATGGGGGATTCTGGCACCTGACAAACAACTAACTGTGACTTTCTCTTTATCCAGCCTGGTGAGAGGCACATCTGTGTGTCTCACAGTGCAGTCTCCTATGACTAATATGTTGGGTTTATGGTTAGGCCTTAGTGGTTACGAGACACTGTTGTGTGGACTAAGCATGGTATGTGGTGTGGAGGGTTCTGGAGTTCTCATGTGTTTTTGCCTCTGAGGTCTCCTTTGTTTGGGTTTGTTTTTGTTGAAAACCTCCACATATGTGGGTGTGTGTTGTATAGTTGTGGGTGGTGTTTAAGGTGTAATGATTATGTTGACAACCTTCTCAGAGAGAGCATAGACTCTAGCTTCTTTATGTAATTGCATGTCTCACAAACTGTGTTCCTAGGTGGTAGTAGTAGATGATTGTCCGTGTACTTGAGGCAGTTGCTACACTGTCTCAGGATGCCCATATCAACCAGGCTGGCAGGAGAAACCATAGGTAATTGTCCATCCATATTTGTCAGAATCTCAGGGAGAAAGGCCAGGGAGAGCTAAAGGGTAGGCCTAAAGCCCAAGTGCTTAAACCAAAACTAAGAGGCTTAGAATAACACTTAAAATTTAAACAGGCTAAAAACAAGCAGTAATAAATGCAGCAGAGAAGATGCAGTTGAACACTTTAGAGAACAAGTAGCAGGGAAACCAAGGTGAAGTAATGGAGTAGGAGGAGAAAACACAAATACTGTTAAAGCAGTTGAATAGAGATTTTTTTTTTTAAGTAAAGTGGAAAGGGACCAAGGAGATAATTCAAGGTTAAGAAACTAAGGGGGTTGGCCTTCCCAAATGTTCTCTCTGTATTAGATAGAATGAGTTAATGACACTGGACTGGGAGGAGTTTCCCAGATCAAATTTACAGTAGGGGCAGGTGACTGCAAAGCTACCAAGTATAAGAATAAAACACCAAATAGGGAGGGAGGATGGGAAACTATACTACAGCAACTAGCTGCACTATTTTAGGCAGAAAACAATTATAAAACTATAAAACACAACTTTATGCTAGTACAAATATAGGTTCACAGGTGATTACTAGGCTAACATTAGTAAAGGACATTTTTAAGTATAGCTGTTTCCCAAATGTATTTGACAGATTTTAATACCACTCATGTTATATGGGAGTATAGCTTGGGTATGCGTGACTCAGCATTTACAAGCTTCATCTTTCTAATAGGGGCATAGGAAGCAGACTAGTGGTACAAATTTGATTCCACATTCATTAATCCAAGCTGCACTTGAATAAGTGCAGCGAGGGAGTCTAATTTACACAGATGAGAAGATTGTTTCAGAGAAGGGATAGTCTATGAGACACATACTTGTCTGTCCAGCATGTTTTATTTATGACACAGATGAGGTTTAAGTCCCTAGTTCAGATGTTTCCAATGCTATTTATTTTGTGGATGTGTAATGCGTCCATAAGGGCTGGATTAAAGGATGTTTTTGCCACTCAGCAGTCTGTAGGAGACTGAGTACAAGGATAAGGATTTCAGGTGGTCTGTATAGGACATTTTGGCTACACCATTTATTCTTTTTGTGAGGAATCTTTATAGAAGCTCCAGTTGTTGCATATTGGCCAGGTACACACTGAAGGGGGTAATGTACTCAATAACTGGTCTAATGAGTGCAATGTTCAATGGAACAATGACATCTTGGGACTTAAATGCCATACCCTTGCTTAGAAGTTGCACAACATAGAAATATTTCCTTATTACAGTAGTCAAAGGCCAAGTCTCTGTCTACATACAGTCCCAAACCCCAATTATAGTTCTTAAGAGTGTATTATCAATGCAGTCATTGCCAGGGGTGGTTATCTATCTGAATGATATTATTACGTATTTTCTGGCACTGACATTTTAGACTATGACTCTGGCACCAGTTATTAGTCCATGTCAGGCCTTCTTGGAGGATGTTTGTGCCTTTGGAGGAGTCTATTACTTCATCTACTTTGCAATCATCTAAGAAATTGGTTAGCCAGATTCCTATGATGCTTACCTTGTCTTTAGAGAATAGTAAACAGGGGCGGCCCGTGCTATTGGACTGCCGGACTGCAGCCCCCTCAACTTCAAAAAAATAAGAAAAAAATATTTTTCGTAGACTTCACACATGCACACTAGTCCAGA
Source organism: Protopterus annectens (assembly GCF_019279795.1). NCBI lineage: Eukaryota > Metazoa > Chordata > Ceratodontiformes > Protopteridae > Protopterus > Protopterus annectens. The sequence goes on along the minus strand of NC_056743.1, from coordinate 628,236,525 downwards.
CTGCTGCTGAGACAGTCTGGAGCATGGAGCATGCACAGATTGTCTCAGCAGCAGTCCTGATTGAGACACGTGAACAGGAGCACTCCCACAAGTCTATGCAGTTTTAAACTGCATAGACTGCCTGGAAACTCGCTGGGGCCGGACTGCAAGGTCGGCAGTCAGGAGAAGGATCTCAGGTCTGGATTGGAGCTTGCTGCAGGGGAAGATCTCGTGACGGGCAAGGTCACATTTGCGCAGGTTTGCAGCTGCATTCGTCGGGGTTTGTGGACAGGGACCTGGATTTATGGAATTAATGGTGGTTTTGCAGACAGGGATTTACTACAGGACCAGGTAAGTGTGTGTGTGTGTGTGTGTGTGTGTGTGTAAATGCCCCTGGTGCAATATACTGGTGGTTAGGCTCATGGTGGTGTGGTAGGGAATACCTCAGGCTTGAACCCTGTACCTTGTATGCAGGTGTTAAAGACCTGAATTCCCTACCCACCACCATTTGTAAAAAAATTGCAGATTTTTGCCTCATATTTGATCTGATCTGTTCCTCATAATGTCTGTGGTTTATAAATGTTGCAATGCTTGATATTTGATGGTGCAGTGGTAGCATTGTTGCCTCACAGCTGCAGGTTCTCAGGTTGCTTCTTGGCTGGGGTGCCTACTTTGTGGGGTCTTTATCTTCTCCCTGTGTTTGTGTGGGTTTGCTTTTGTGTCCTCCCATGTTACAAAGACATGTCTGTATTATTTCTTCCTGGGCCTCTGCTGAAATTTTTTTTTGTTCCAAGTCACACTGTCCTGATTAACAAATGTTAAATAAAATTGACAGGCATTTGAATTTCAGACTTCAGGTTTCTGAATGTTTAAGTCCTTGCATATTTGGTGCAGTGGTAGTATTGTTGCCTCACAGCTATAGATTTTCTGGTTTGATTCTTGGCTGGGGTGCCTTCTGTGTGGAGTCTGCATCTCCTCCCTGTGTTTGTGTGGATTTGCTCTGGTGCCCTGTCATTTTACAAAGACGTGTCTGCAGTATTTCTCCCTGGGTCTCTGCTGAAAATTGTTTTTATTCTGTCAGCAGTAAAACTGACAGGCATTTGAATTTCAGACTTCATGTTCTTCAGAAAATACATAGTAACACAACCATAACACAACCTTTTATTCTAGCAATTTTCTAAGTTTATAAGATGAATATTTGAAATTTGTCCCTATTTTTGGGACTGTATTCCCCCATTATTGGCTTTGTCCAGGTTTTGTGTGCTAAGGTTGACAGCTATGGCAAGAACTGAATTCACTGAATGTTTGGGGGCTGTATTCCCTCATTACTGGGTTTGTCCAGGTGTTTTGTACTAAGAGGTTGACAGCTATGGTGAGAACTGAATTCACTAAATGATAGCCATTTAAGTTTCAGTCTTCCTCTTTTACAAAGCAGCTGATTTGGCATAGTGGTATGTTGCTCTGACTGTTTTGCACAGGGAGCTTGGCAGTAAAATGTATGGTTCTAGCAACTTTCCAAGATTATACAAGCAATGTTTGTGTTCCTGGTTTTTGGGCTTTTGACCCCCCCCCAATACATTTTGGCTTTTTCCAGTTTTCTTGTGCTGCGAAGTTGAGTATTGAGTAGATTTTACAAGGAGCTGAGAGCTGCAGGGGAACAGAAGTTTAGTGTTGCTTAAGTGAAGTTGGGTTGCCTTGTTAATAGCACAGCAGGTTGTATACTTGCCTTTGATGCAGAAGGCTGTGGGTTCTACTGTCACAAGGGGTGGATGCTGCCGTACTGAGAATGTTCTCCTTGGTGACGATATTAACTATGAGTCCGTTATCAGTTTGCCATCCATTTCCTCTTGCAATATTACTAGCTTATCATTTTTTTAATGTAATATAGGCAATTTATTCCTGAGGGGCAACAGACACTTTATTTTTTGATGAAACCATGAAATATAAAGGTGTTTGCTAGCATCAACCTCTTCATTAGTTACAGATTTCTTTAATGTGGAATTATTTAGATGACTTTTACTTCTTCAGAGATAGTGCATATTTACTGATAATGGACTGTAGAATTGTGCATATTTACTGATAATGGTGGACTGTAGAATTGTGCATATTTACTGATAATGGTGGACTGTAGAAATGTGCATATTTACTGATAATGGTTGACTGTAGAATTGTGCATATTTACTGATAATGGTGGACTGTGGAAGTCTGAGTAGACTTTTATGATAAATGTTCTGAACTGGGCAGTTTTGTCATTATGCATTATGGATGCATGCATTTTGTTTCATTGCTTACTGGAAAAATGTTCAAAACAAATTTAAAACGCCCTCTAACAACTGTAATATATTGTACAAGGAATATAATTTAGTACAATGAGGAAGGTGTATCAAAGAGCACATGTATGTTTCATATGCAAGGGGCCTATGATTTGAAAACAGCCCAAATTAATCTTTATCTGCCACTGGCAATATGAATTTTCTTTGAATGTGGGTTTCAATGCTGTTTCAATGAATGTGAGTTTCAAGGGCAGAGAAGTTTTAATGCTAAGTTTTCATTGTGAGACTGCATTGCTTTGTTTAGTAGATGACTTAGTGTTTGTGCTGTAAAATACAAAATAAAACTTTCAAATGAAGTCCAACTCATCATAGAAGTAAAGCAGTATGCACATTAGTGTTTATGGTAAATGGAGTGAAATAGCCAAGTAATGGTTCATTGGAATGGCTGCAGAGGCTCCATTCAACCATGATTATGTCAGGGGGGAAGGGCAGCAAACTCAGACAGGCCCAGCTGAACTATACCTCCCAACTGTCCAGATTTTCAAAGAACGAATAGATTTTTGCTTCTTATTTTTGGTTTGTTCTTCATAAAATTTGTAGTTTTCTGGCAAATCATTTAGAAATTAAGTCACTAAATAATGATACACTGAGTTTCAGACTTCATAACCTTCAGAAAAATGCATGCTAAAGTAAGAACTGTTATTCTATCAACTGTCTCAATTTATACAAGAGCAATTTTTAGTACTGTGTATATGTTCCCCCAATATATTTGGCCTTGTTCAGATTTACTGCATTAACAGGTTGAGAGGTACATGCAAATAAATTGCTTTATAGAATTAGGCATAGCCAACCTCTCAACTGTCCCCGATTTTGGCTCAAAATGTTGCTCTTCCCCCTAATAATCCCTCCGCAAAATAGCAATTTTGGAAGAAAACATGGAGGGTTTACAATTAAGAAATAACTGTAATAATCAAAGTTATAGATTACTTGAAATGCATGTAGATTCTTTTATTTTGTCAGGTGCACAAGTTAGCAGTACTAATATTAAAGTGTCCCTTCTTTGACAGGTTCCCAGCTGTATTGTGCGGATATTTTATATTTTTGCATCACATTTGGTCCATTTTTCATAAAATTGTGTTTTTTGGCAAATTAGTGACAAATCACTAAAGACTGAAGTTAGAAAATAATGACAGACATTTGAGTTTCAGATTTTATACCCTTCAGAAAAGTCATACTAATGCAAGACCTATTATATTATCTTTCTAAGTTTATTAGAGCAATATTTAAAAATTGTCCTTATTTTTGGGCATTTGTCCCACTTCTGTGTATGACTTTGTCCAGATTTCTTGCACTGACATTGAAAGGTATGACACGTGTCAGGGCCATCACAGTCAGTCAGAGACATTTCAAATTGTGACATACTTGTTGCACCCCACTCCACCATGTAGTGACTCTGGATGTGTCCAAGCAAGGCAAGGAGTAGTTATGCAGTGTAAATGTGCAGTGTGTCCCCCCCCATCCAAGGTAGACACAAGTACTACAGTGGCTTTTCATCTGTCCTTGATTTTGCAGAAAGGTCTGGTTTCTGTCATATTTTTGTACTGTTGATTTATGCTTATTACTCAAAGTGCCTGTTGCTCTGTGTTTAAGTAGCAATGCTTTAATGACCATAAGGTAAGCTTGTCTGAGATCGTAAGATGCAAGTAAGCTTTAATAAGCATACTGTTAAAGAATTGCCAACATTGAAAGCCTTTCTGTTGTTGCCATGCAGAAAATACTTGACTAGATAATGTATAAGCCTTGGGTATTAAAGGACAGGATTCCATTATTTTAAAAGCTCATTACACTTGTTGAAGACTTCCAGTCATCTCTACAGACTTTACCCGTAAACTAAACAGAATGCCAATCATGTGTGGTCCATAACCTGTACAGTAATCCTTTAAGCAATGTATCTTGAGCTTGTTTCTTGTTTGCTTTTCATTTTTACTTACATGTTTTCCCCATGAAACAAGTAGATAGTTGTCAGGCAGCAGGTCTTTTTTGGATAAGAAACATTTTTACAAGTGGGGACATCACAGAGATTTCTACTTTCAGCATGTTACTTGGTACTTTAATAAAGCTGAATATAAATTATAATTAGAACTGCAGTGCAAGGAGAAGTGGTTTGAGTTGAGTGCTTCTGGTTTTCCTTGTACTTGATTTTGACTGGCATTCCAGTAATGTATTTAAAAAGTAATTTATTTTTTCATGCCTCACAACCTTTTGTTTCCATCTAGATATTAAGTAAGCTGTCATGCAGCCAATGCATTGAAATATTTTTATTCTTCTACACTTATTTTTGTCTTGATTGGACTCTCATAATGATGGTTTACCACCCAGGGCAGCGTATTTAATTAAAGTTAGTTTTTGTGGTTTTGAGCATAGCTCCTCCCCTTTCTAGTTGGCCATACCCCTTCCCCTTGACCCCACCCATTCAGCTGTCTCCTGCAGCCCCCCTTTGATTTGAAGTCACCAGCCGCCACTATTACCAAAAAGGAGCAGCCCCAGCACTAAGCCCTGGAGGACACCACTAATGACTGGCATTTTTGTGGCGGTAGGCTTACCTATCCTTACCTTTTGTGTTCTGTGAGCCAGCTGTCTATCAAGTGGAAGACATAGGGGTTTATATCTAATTTCGGGAGCTTCTTTACAATTCCCAAGTGTGACATTGTTTAGATGTTTTGACCAGGGTGAGGTGGACAGTGTGCACCATTTTGTCCTTATCTATTGCTGTGATGACCTTCTCAGAGAAGTCTACTAGTTTCAGTAAGCATGACCTATATTTGATGAAACCAAACTGAGTTGGGGCCAATGTCTGAAGGTTTCCTGTGCTGTTATTTATCATGTCTATGATTATTCTTTCCATGGCCTTACATATGAGACTCATCAGAATTATGGGGTGGTAGTTACCCATGTCCATGAATGACCTACTTGTATGCTAAAGGTTAACAGCTGCAGCCCTCTATTGTCTTGGCACAAAGCCTGTTTGGAGGCTACAATTAAATAGCCATTTTAGTGGACCTAATAAGTTATGTTTCATGCTGTTAAGGAGGCATCCTGCAGTATTATTCTATCCCATCGATGCAGTGTTTTTGGTCTTGTAGAGTACATTGAGGAACTGTCCCCTAATAATAGTTTGGGGGAGCTGTGGTTTGGGGGTGTTTCATGAGAGGTGTCTAGAGCAGAAAGCGAGGTAAAATTGGAACTGAATTTATTGGCCATTGGATTTGCTATACCTTCCAGCTTAGTATAGGTGATCCCAACAAAAGATCCACTGGTCTGCTGTCTTCTAATAATATCAAAAACTAAAAGTATTGCAAAACACACAATGTACATAAATTGTCACAAACACCTTGAGAGTATACAAAGACACAAAAGTAGCCTTGCATACCATGCAAGGGGTTCCCATTTCATAGGCAGCTGATCATTAGAGTAACTTTGCTCTAGGAAGTAAGGGTATTCAGACCTGATGTGAATGTAAATCTGTGGGCATGGCCTATATCTAAAGAGACACTTGAGCATCCTGATGTACTGCTCTGCATGGATTTTTGCCTGGTACGGTGATATGTAAACATCTGTACTATGTAGGAGTTGTGCAGAATAGTGCACAAAATGCTTCAGTATGAAGGAGTTTTATTGCGTGCAGCTATACAATTTAGTGGGTGCATGTCCTCCCCGTGGTCACATGGGTTTCCTCCTGGTGCTCTGGTTTCCTCCCACATTCCAAAGACATGCAGTAGGTGGATTGGACACTCTAAATTGGCCATAGATGAGAGCATGTGCATGTGTGAGTGGTACAAATGAAATACCACGACAGGGCTAGCCACCCGGTGATGTAAACCTTGGCTCGATATGATTGCCTCTGCTGAAGTGACACCTCGGCCCCATGTGCAAAATGGGAAAAGGGGTTGAGGATGGATGGATGGATTTTGAAAAGGGTGAAACACTGCAGATTACTGATCCAGGTAAGTAGTGTAGTGTGTGTGTGTGTGTGTGTGTGTGTGTGTGTGTGTGTGTGTGTGTGTGTGTGTGTGTGTGCGCGCACATGTATTTGCATGTATTTATGCATGTGCTTGATATCTGCTGCCTGTGGCTGGTATGGAGATTGTGGATATAAATTATTTTTGTGCATATGCATGCATGTGTGTGTGTGTGTGTGTCCGTGTATGTGTACAGCTGTCTGTGCATCTAGAAGTGGGCGGGGAGTGTATATATCCCTCTGTGCCACAATGAAGGTAGCTGCACAACTAACTTAGATAAGATGGTAAGGTGCTCAGCTGAGTGATTTATATTCATGCAAATCCTATTTTAATGCAATCCCTGGACATGCATTTGCTCATGGCTCTGAACACATTTAATCAGAGAAGTGCAGCCTAACCAATCTGCCCAGTGCGAATTGCACTTCAGCTCACCCTGACTATGAATTCTGCCCACTGTTTCCTTTCAGGAAGCTTGTTGCATGTTTGTGAAACTTCACTTTAATTTCTTAGCACTGTAATGCAGAAGAGGTGGGAGGGTAAGTACTTCACTTAGTTTAATTACAATTTAGAAACTTGCCTGGAGGCATAGTTATTGTTTGTGAAACTGTGTTTTCAGGATGAAAAGTACTGAAACCACAATTTGAATAAAAAATAGTTTTATAAACAGTAATACATAATACATTTTGACATCACATTTCTTGCCTTTTATCAGGAAACAGGAACTATAGTTGCCATAAGGTAGTGGAAAACAAATGGTAGTAAAATTAAACATTTTTTGTCATTCGTAAATTTCATGCCATAAACAGGATATGTTGTTTCTCAACAGGATCTCCCTGAGTAATAATAATTAATGTCCCTTTAAAATACTTGGGAGGGTAGCCTAATGGTTAAGGTGTTTGCCTTACAAACACAAGGTACAGGGTTTGAATCTCACAGGGGATAATTGGCTAGGCTTAAAATGGCTCGCAAGGGCAGTTAGCCTAGTACTAATCTATGAATCTATGAATAAATGACCACTGGTGGTGGTTGTTGTTCGGCTCATTTGCTAAATGAATCATACTTAGATGTATTTTCTAAGGAATAAATCTTAATATCATTCAAGTGTTAAAGGCAAATGGAATTGAACAAGAATTTGTAAGTGTATAGGAACATATTATATAAGAGGAGATGAGATACTGCTCACAAAATGCAAAGATGAATTAATGTTTACAGTGCTGCAAGTAACAAAATTGGTCACCCTACCCCGCAAATATATCAAGTTAATATAAAATTACAAATGAAGTATCTCAGTCCTCCACCAGTTTAACTTGCTATGTCACAGCTTTTGGCTCTCCAGTTCAATTCCCAGTTGCCATATCTTCTGTACGAAGTCTTAATTTACACCATGTCAACATGACTTTTGCTGAGTGGTCCAGTATCTTCTCACATCCCAAAGACATGCTTTTAGTGAATTGGCAGTCTTATAAATTGTCAGCAGGTGTACATGTGGTGTGAGAACGAGTCCTGAAATAGACTAGCATCCCTTCCAGCACTAGTTCTCTATACTGCACCTAATTAAAGATAAAGAAGATAACTAGCAATGAAAGAAAATATACAGTTTATGTAGTTTTGCTTTGTTTACTACATATAGTAAAGGGACTACTTGTTGTCTGCATGCATTACTTTTTTTTATTTAGTATTTTATAAATAGTTCTGCAAAACCTAATGCAACTGAATTCTCTCTCTCTCTCTCTCTCTATACTTCTGAAAACTTAATTTAAATAGTTTAAGTAAAAGTAGTGGTACACGGTGAAGTCAAAGTAAAGCAACTTAAAAGCAAAAAGGAGATATAACTGTGTTGCAAATACAGTGGGCTATATGTGTATAAACACAACACATAATGGCCATCATCAGTCCAGAAAGCAGCTAGCAACTCTGTGCAGCCTGTCACCACTTAGCATTCCAGCCAACTAACAAGAGCAATTTATGCAATGAGAGTAAAAGTGCTGAGGCACAGGTTGGATTAGCTTGTGGACAGGTTCCTAGTAAATTGTATAGGTTTTCTATACACAGTTCACAAAAAAAGCACAACTGATTCCTGCTGCAATTGAACCTGCCAGAACTCTTGTCATAATGTTTTCTTTTCCACTGAAGTAGCTTACCCAGCTATGCAGCAAGCTCTTCTGTAAGACATCACTGAAATCTCAGGTTGCTAGGGGTGATAGCCCACTCACTCATTCATGGCCAGTATGCAGTGCAGCCCTGTGGCTTACTGCAGATTTTCAAACACCAATATTAAGTATTCATGAGGGCACTGAGTTGCTTTTTTTGAACTGCAACCTTTGGCTATATTCTACTATTACAGCTCATCAAAACTCTTAATAAGATTGTAAACCCTCTTTTGAAGCCATATTAATTATCTGGCATAAAATTTGAATTATGTAAAATGCAGTTGTTTTCCTATTTGTAAATACCTTTTAGGTTTTTTAAGTTACCAAAGAAAAAACTTAAACATACATTTACTTTTGTAACAAATAAATGTAAACTATTTCAAAACAAATACTACACTAGAGCACAATGTGCACAAAACCTGTTTAGTATGTAAATATTGGAAAAAGTGATGTTTGTTGTATATATAGGGCGGAGCAGTGGTGCAGTGGTTAGCATTGTCTCCTCACAGCAAGAGGTTTTCTGGTTCAATTCTCGGCTGGAGTACATTTTGCGTGGAGTCTGCATGTCCTCCCTGCATTCACATGGGTTTCCTATGGGTGGTCCGGTTTCCTCTCGTGTTACAAAGACATGCATCTGGAGTGTTTCTCCCTGGGCCTCCATTGAAAATGAGCTCTATCCCAGTCAAACTTTTCCATTAAATAGATAAATATACATTCAGCATTTTCTGTTAATAAGCAAAAGTAACAGAAATAGCCCATTTTTACATATTTTAACATAGTCTACATAACTTCAAAACAAAACATGACAGTGAGATACCAAGGACTCAAACGTTGTTTCTCGCTGAGTTTTCTGTGGGATGACAGGTATTTTTATATTTATGGGTTAGAGATTTTTGTAACTGAAGAATGCACAAAAGTATTCCCATATTTTAAAGAAATAAGTGGAAATAAACAAAAGAAAGGAAAAAAAAAGATTAACAGTATGTGATTTGAGGAGCTGGTTGAGTATCTGGTCGAACATTGTGAGTCTGGGCTCCGTGTTTCGTGGATTTTGGAAATAAATTTGAAGCAAATGAAAATGCCTAGATGAACTTGGTCCATTTTCATCTAGCTACAAAAATAAGGCATGTTTCATTGAGGTGACCACCACAGAAAACTTGATATTGTATGGAATATATAATGGGCAGGTCTATTATATTGTCAGTACCATGTACATTTGGGAGTACAGAATGATAAATATGAATGTCACACTGATGTTGCTCTGTCACTTTTGAGATAATGTATCTGAACCCTGACTGCACACAATATTATGACATCTTGCACCCAAACACTATTTTTCATATACAGGTGTGTGTGCGCGCGCGTGTATGTGTTCGTGTGCACATGTGTTGCTCTATGTGTGTGCGCGTGCATGCTTGTGTGTTTATATTGCTGTGTGTGTGTGTGTGTGTGTGTGTGTGTGTGTGTGTGTGTGTGTGTGTGTGTGTGTGTGTGTGTGTGAGTTTGTATTGCTGTGTGTGTGTGTGTGTGTGTGTGTGTCTGTGTGTGTGTATGTGTGTGTGTGTGTGCGCATGTGTGCATGTGTGTGCTTGTGTTGCTCTTTGTATGTGCGTGTGCATGCATGTGTATGTGTTTGTGTTGCTGTGTGTGTGTGTGTGTGTGTGTGTGTGTGTGTGTGTGTGTGTGTGTGTGTGTGTGTGTGTGTGTGTGTGTGTGTGCATGTGTGTGTGCTTGTGTTGCTCTTTGTGTGTGCGTGTGCATGCATGTGTATGTGTTTGTGTTGCTGTGTGTGTGTGTGTGTGTGTGTGTTTGGATGTGTGTGTGTGTGTGTGTGTGTGTGTGTGTGTGTGTGTGTGTGTGTGTCTCTCTCTCTCTCTCTCTCTGTCGCTCTTTATGTATGCCTGGGCATGTCTGTATGTGTCTATAACCAACAGCATATGCTGGAGAATATCCTAAATACATTATCACCATACACAAAAGATGTTTTAAAACACAAATTCAATGAAAACCTACCTGACAAACCTGGGATAGTGGTAATATCGATTCAGGACATAACTTAGCATGTGATGTTAACCTCATAAAATAGCATAATTATTTTTATAATTTTGTTTGGGAAGGGGGCGTATTTTTATGCCATGCCCCTAGCCAGCCCAATTACATTACTTTTTTTTCCTGAACCTGTTTCACACACACATATACACATACAAATATCTATCTATATCTGTATATATATATATATATATATATATATATATATATATATATATATGTGTGTGTGTGTGTGTGTGTGTGTGTGTGTGTGTGTGTGTGTGTGTGTGTGTGTGTGTGTGTGTGTGTGCGTTTATATATATATATATATATATATATATATATATATATATATATATATATATATACACACACATATAGAGAGACAGATAGATAGATATAGATAGATAGAAAAATAAATATTATAAATACTTACCTTTTCCCTGTTGTGCAGTTGTGGGGTTAGAATATTTAAGTTCCAGGGGGATTGGGTGGGCAGAACCCCTTACATACCAAGTAGTTTTTTGCTTATGTATGTATTGTCAGGTGTGTTATGATTGCAAATATCTTATGAAAACAAAAGACACTACCTGGAAATCATACAAGAAGGTCAATAATCCACTAGTATTACTTAAATATAAAGAACTTGGGAAGAGATAACAGAAGCAACATAATGAAGAAGGAAATATTGGATAAGTTATTGTTAAAATTGGAAAGGATGGGACTAAAACCATATCTCAGCATGCATGTGTTGAAAATATATATATTACTGTTTACGATGAAAAGGTCAAGATTAATAACGTAATGCTTTCAGTTGTTCAACCCACATGAGTGATGTCCTGCATATTACTGCACAATGCTGCAACTCATGTATTTCCAGGAGGCAAGCCCCCTGCACCCCCCCCCCGCCACCACTCCCTGCAAACTTTATATTCCAACTCCGAGATTGCACGACAGTGAGGAAAAGGATTAATTTCCAGATCTGCACTGTACCGAAATCTCTATTCGTTATATTCGAACACCTATTTGTGAATGCACAGTGAATTCGCTGTACAGGACACTCAGAGCTTTGGAGGTCGGCAATATGGGAATCAGCCAACTGATGTTCAACATTCCCATTTTCACCAAACCTTCATTCTCCATTTTAAAGATAAAACATACATTACCACCTGTTCTTTAGCAATATAATAACAGCTAAGAACAAAAAATTGTGCTGTGATGTAATTTATATAGATTTAACTTCAACATTTGGCAGGATCGTACACAAAACACTGATCAATAAAGCAGAACAACTAGGTATTGATGTGCTCTTGATAAAATGAATGAAGCTGTAGATTTGTTTAAGGACTTGGGTATATGGGGAGACCCATCTTTTAATTTTTTTGATTTTTTTCTAATCATATCAACCAATTGGTTAATGATAGATATAGAACTATAGGTTGTATAAAAAGATTATTTGTAAAGTCTAGGAAATCAGAAATGATGAAGTTATTGTTTGTTAGTTACATTAGACCAAAACTTGACTATGGAATAAAAATATGGAAATAAACCAAGCATGAGTAAACTGGAAAGAGTACAGTGGAAATATACCAGGGGCATCCATGGATGTGAAAATTTAAGTTATTATGAAAGACAAAAATATCTGAACTTGTACAGTGTCTCCTATAGATATTTAAATAGAGACCTTATTCAGGTGTATAGGGTATTTAGAGATAACTACCACTGGGAATGTTTGGGGCTATCACAAATAGTAGAGAATCATCAAACAGCCTATGTAGAAGATTCCATAGGAATGAGAAGTGTACAAATTGGCTCTCTGAGATAGCAACTGATGCATGGAATAGATTACCAAATTACATTAAAGCAAGCACTAGCTTAGATATTTTATGAACAGCCTGGACATTTATGTGAACAACTGATGTTATGTGGTCCAATCTCGCCTACATTCTTACTCACGGGTTCAGAGCCGAACATCGGCTCCGACTCGGCCAACTTATTTTTCTAGCACGAAGTCTCTAATTGGCTGGGCTAACCTGGTATCCCATGTTGCACCGCTCCATAGCCCCAGATCTCATTTGCCGCTCGTGTAGCTAGGACGTGGTCTCACTTGGCTGTGGCTAAGTAGCTTTAAAACTTCTTTTTTCTCTCTGAAAATTGTGTTTTTTCCTCACAAAAGCTATTTTAATAGCTAATTGCTCTTGTTGTTTAGCGTGTGTTGTGGTGTGAGTGATTTGTTTTGTGGTATCCTTCTGTTCCTACGGGCTAGGCCCATTTAAATTAGAGGACCTAGTCCTCCCTCCGTTGTATAGTTTGTCTGTTTCTGTGAAAGAAAAGCATTTTGTTCCTCGCTTCTGTGTGTGTGTGTTAGTCATGTCAAGAATCATTTAAATTAGAGATTCTTGTCAGCAGATGTTAGCGGTAGTTTCCCGCCTTAACCGTTGTTGGACTAAGGTCCTGTTGCTAGTTGTGTTGTGTACAGTGCTCTTTGATATGTCAAAGGATCAAAAGGAACATAAACCCTCTGGGTTTAAGAAGTGTTCTAAATGCAGCTACAAGATGTCCATAACAGATGGACATTCCGTTTGTGTATACTGCCTGGGGGCTATACCTTTACAAGAGTCCGGTAGCTTTTGTCATGCATTCAGTCCAAGGGTGCTAAAAATAAACTTATAGTGAAGGATATTCTAAAGCCTTCCTTTGAGTAGTCCTTGGACTCTTCCTCTGGTTCACAAACTAAAGCCAAGACTTCTAAGGTTAAGAAGAGATCTCCAGCTCCATCTGTTTCATCAGAGCCACCGGAGAAGACTACCAAATTGGATTCTACCTCCTTGTCCTCAGGGTCGCAGGAGGTAGCTGTGGTTCTTGAATCAGCCTCGGCTCCAATCCTGTTAGAGCCCATTCGGAGCCGGTCTCCTAGTGTCAGACAAGGATCTCCAGATAGGACATCACTGTCACCTTCTCTCTCCTCCAAATCCTCCAGACTCTCTGATTTGGATGTGGATAGGGTGGTCCAGAGGCTCCTGCAGTCGCCTGTGTTGGCAAAATTATTTTCGGCTCTGACCCAGTCGGCTCCGGAGCCAGTCCCGATGAGTGCAGTGATGTTTCCTCCTCCAAGCATCTCCTTGTCTTCGGAGCTGGAGTGTTCTGCTCCGGGTGATGTTCTGCCAGCTCCAATACCTCTTAAGGCTTTATCGGTGCCGACGTCGGCTCCAACCATGTTGGCTCTGTCCTCTGGTTTCGGAACCCGGGTTTCCTCTGTCGGGCCCGAGGGGGATACTTCGGGAATTTTGTCGGTTCGTAGCCTCCCTCTCGGCGCTTCAGCTTGGGGAACTTCAGCTCCGGTCGTGGCCTCGGAGGTTGGTTGGTCCTCGGATTCGGGGGGACCCGCCTTCGAGGCCATGAGGAGTGCACTGGCCAGATCTTCAGTGACATCACCCGGATCGTTCATTCCGTCCCCGTCCACACTGGCGAGAGCCTCTGATGTCCCCCTATCGGTTGACGGCGGAGCCCCAAGGTCTGGGGATACCCCCATGAGTGGTCCCCAGCTTTCTGAGGGCCCCTCGGAGTCTGTGCCTGAGGAGTCCCCAAGAAAGAAGTTGTGCAAGAGGAAGCACATGGACTCCCAGGATGAGTCTCTCACTTCTGATACCGACCTCGAAGAGTCAGAGGGGTCCCCCAAGTTGTCCTCCGATGACGTCTCTTTCTCCGACATCCTGGAGATTTTGAGGCAGAGAGGCAGCTGGTCGTCCAAAACCCCCTCTGAGGAGTCGGTATTCCTCAAGGCCTTTGGGGCTCAACCCTCCACCTCGTGGGTGTCTCCACCCTTCGATGAGCTCCTAGATTTGATCTGTCGAAGGGCGTGGGAGACTCCTGACTCAATGGAACCTATACCCAGATACCCTAATAAATTTCTTTCAGCTCCCCCTGGGAAAGAGTTCTGTCCAAAGGGGTTTCTGTGGATGCCATGGTGGTGGCCGCGGCCACTCAGCAGGAAGTAACCGAGTCTTCTTCCTCCATCCATCCTCCTAACAAGGAGTCCAGGAGTATGGATCGGTACGGGAAGCATACCCTCTCTTCAGCGACCTTCACCCTTCGGTCTCTGAATTATCTTTGTCATTTTACTCGGCTCCAGAGAGATCTCCTTAAAGAGTTAGGAGATACTGTAATGGGTAACGTACCTGAGGCATTAACACAGACGGTTAACGCCCAGTTGTCTACTCTTGGCTCGATTGTAAACTCGTCCATGAGGCTCATATCTTATGCAGCCGAGGGGGCGAGCAGGGCAGCTAGCTCAGGTGTAGCCCTCAGGAGGCAAGCCTGGATGTGCCTGTGTCATTTCGCAGAGGCCTTCAAGTCTTCCTTCACTGACGCCCCCTTTGATGGGTCCTCACTCTTTGGGACCAAAGTGAAAGACACCCTCACCAGATGCAAGCAAGTGGGAAAGACCCTGTCTGCCGTAGGGGTCTGTTTTTCCCTTCTATCTAGGCCTTACCCCAAGGCTCAGAGGGGAGGAAAAATGTGGTTCAAAAAGTCACAGAAGTCTTTCCCTGCCGCTCAAGGTGAGTCCCTCTCCAGAGGCAGAGGAGGGGGTGGCTATTCTGGGAGATGCCGCCCTAGGGGCAGAGGAGGCCCTCGCAATTCGGGAGACCGTGATTCCTTTCACGGGCCTTCCTATCATCGTCCCTGATGTATTGCCCGACTGTGCTATTCTGGAGCCAGTCGGGGGCCACATTTCATTGTACCCGGAAGCCTGGACAAGTATCATTCAGGATCGATGGGTGCTTCTTATAGTTACCGGAGGTTATTCCATCACCTTGTTGTCAGACCCCACTCCACCCAAGAGAATCCCAGACGTTCCACTCAGTCAAAGGGATCACGCAACACTAGAAATTTCAAAGTTGCTGGAAAAAGGAGTCACCCAACCTGTTCCATCAGACCAGATTGGATTAGGAACTTACTCAAGACTCTTTTTGGTGCTGAAAAAAACAGGAGACCTGAGACCCATCTTGGATCTCAGCTGACTGAATCGCTATGTTCTAAAGTCCAAGTTCCGAATGGTCACCCTTCAGTCTATTTTTACGTCACTGAGAAAAGAAGTATGGATGTGTTCCATCGACCTCAAGGATGCTTACTACCATATCAAAATGGACAGGGCATCCAGGAGTCACTTATGCCTCCAGCTGGGAGCCAGTCATTTCCAGTTTTATGCCCTGCCCTTTGGTCTCACCACAACCCCCTGGGTGTACACCAAGTGTTTGGCAGTGGTGACAGCTCACCTGAGACGTCAAGGATTCCAAGTGTTTCCATACCTGGACGACTGGCTCCTCACCGCCCCCACCAGGCATCTTCTCATTCAGGCCAGGGAAAAGACCATTGCCCTTTGTCATCAACTAGGAATTACCTTGAACTGGGGAAAGTCTGCCTTGCTGCCCTCACAGCGTGTCACATTTATAGGCGCAGAGCTAGACACCGTTCATATGCGTGCGTTCCTGCCCCAAGAAAGGATAGAGGTGTTGCAGGGTCAGGTTCGCGCATTGCTACCCCTCAAGGAGGTTCAGGCCAGATGGGTTCTACAGCTCCTAGGATCCATGGCAGCCTCCATTATGTTAGTGCCTCTAGCCAGATTACACATGAGGCTTCTGCAGTGGCTCCTCTCTGCCCAATGGTCCTTTCAGAAACTTCCCCTGTCCCATTTGATCCTACTCACGATCGGTGCAAACAGGACCTCTGTTGGTGGCTACGCTCCACCAACTTGAACAAAGGGAACCCATTTATTCCTATGCCACCGGTTGCCACGGTGACCACGGACGCCTTCCAGATGGGGTGGGGGGGGCATTATCTTGGCAGGACGGTCCAAGGCACCTGGCAAGATCACGAGGTACATCTGCACAGCAATGTCCTAGAGATGAGAGCGGTGTTACTGACATTGCAAGCACTGCAGAGCTCTCTCCCCCTAGGGACGATTGCGATTCACTCGGACAACATGTCCGTGGTGTGGTACCTGAACAAGCAAGGGGGAACCAGATCTTACCACCTATGCAGAGAGGCCATGCGAGTGTGGCAGTGGGCAGTGTCTTCCCGACGGTTCCTAGTGGCAACGCACATTCCGGGGAAGGCCAATGTGATAGCAGACAGGCTAAGCAGATCTATTCTGTTGCCTTACGAGTGGTCCCTGAACCGCCGAGTTGCGGAACAGATTTTCAACAGGTGGGGTCAGCCTTGCTGCGACCTTTTTGCCAATCCCCACAATGCCAAGTGCAGCAACTACTTCACTCTGACCCCCCCCACAGGGGGAGTCACCCAGGGATGCTCTAGTCCAGGATTGGCCTCCCGGTCTGCTCTGTGCTTTCCCTCCATTTCCTCTGCTACCAAGAGTGATTCAGAAAGCCATTTCCTCGGGAAGCAAGATGATTCTAATTGCCCCACACTGGCCTCGCCAAGTCTGGTTCTCCTTTCTTCATCAGTATGCAGTGGACAGTCCTTGGACTCTGGACCCAGCACCAGACATACCGACACACATGTCGGGACAGTCCCATCCCTCCCTGCGGACCCTCAGGTTAACAGCCTGGCTACTCCACTTCCATCTTTAGTCAGACTTCATCGTTTTCACCTGAGGTAGTACACATTTTATTTTCTTCTCATAAATCTTCTACCAGGAAGATTTACTCCAGCAAGTGGAAAATATTTTCAATTTGGGCTCAGGCCCAGGGACTGGATCCTTTCACAGCCCCCATCCATACTGTCTTAGATTTTTTATTCACACTTTTTCAGCAGGGTTATGCTCCTGTGACCATTAAGGTCCAGCTGGCCGCTATTTCTAATTTTCATACTTCTTATGAACCTTCTCTCATGGCTCATAAACTATGTAAGGCCTTTTTGAGGGGAACCTTGTTGCTACGGCCTCCTGTGTCAGAACCCATCATGCCATGGGATTTAAATTTTGTTTTACAGGCCCTGACATCATCACCTTTCGAACCAGCTGCCACCTGTGAATTTAAATTTCTGTCTTGGAAGACTGCATTCTTAACAGTTATCACATCAGCCAGACGGGTGTCGGAGATTCAAGCGTTGTCCATCAGATCCCCGTATTTAATCTTTCATAAGGACAGGGTTTCCTTGAGACCTAATCCGTCCTTTCTTCCAAAAGTAACCTCCGCCATTAATCTCAATCAGTCCATTGAGCTGCCAGTTTTCTTCCCTCAATTTTCCAACAAGGCGGAGTTTAAGTTTCATCAGTTGGATGTACACAGGCAGCTTTGATTTTACTTACACAGGACAAAACAACTTCATAAGTCTGACCAACTGTTTGTGTCCTTTTCAGAAAATAGAACAGGTTCCCCTGTTTCTAAGATTACAATTTCCAGATGGATTTCTGATTGCATCTCCTATGTCTATTCATCAGCAAGCAGAAAGTTACCGTTCCCCGTCAAGGCTCACTCCACCAGGGCTGTTTCCACTTCAGTAGCTTATCATTCCAGGCTATCCTTAGATGAAATTTGTGCTGCGGCCACGTGGGCTTCTCCCCACACCTTCATTACTCATTACAAATTAGACGTGGCTTCTAGGGGCCGGGCTTCCTTTGGTTCCACTGTTCTCAGGAGCATCTTCCATTGAGCCTCCCAGGATAGAGGTGCTGGGGACGCTGTCCCGTGAGTAAGAATGTAGGCGAGATTGGACCACATAACATCTAGAAGTTATGTACTCACCATAACGTTCGATGTATGTGGTCCATCTTGCCTCACATTCTTACGTTCCCTCCCACCTGTCCCCCCTCCTGGAGGATTTGGAGGCGACATTTGTCTCAGTACCCTTCGGTATTGGTTGCTTTTTCTTTGCTACCCTGGATAGTGTTCTACCTTACTGAACTGTGGTTGTGCATGAGGTGTGACTATGGGTTGCTGCAAACTAGATCTGGGGCTATGGAGCGGTGCAACATGGGATACCAGGTTAGCCCAGCCAATTAGAGACTTTGTGCTAGAAAAATAAGTTGGCCGAGTCGGAGCCGATGTTCAGCTCCGAACCCGTGAGTAAGAATGTGAGGCGAGATAGACCACATACATCGAACGTTATGGTAAGTACATAACTTCTAGTTTTGGTGTATTGGCAGGATAGAAGGGCATTAATGCCAATGCTTGAAATATTTGTATGTATGTATGTATGTAAGTAACAACAAGTACACCTAACTAAACAAAACTGTTACATCCACTTGCAAAATAGGCATAATTATAACCCTTCTTCCTTTTGGAATACAATCAAGAAACTGATGGCAAACAGTACTGCTGACTACAACCCCATAATACTCCCAGATAATCAATAAAATGTCAAACATTTGCAAATTACTTTAAATCAACTATTGACAACTATTCAACCACAGACGACAACCCCCCCATCCCTGAACTAATTTCTTCTGCACTTTCTTTTTTCTTTCAAAATATGTTACAGTGAAGGAAATGCAGGAAATTAATAAAGCCTCATGAATCTCCATCTATTAATGGAATACTATCAGATTACTAAAACAAAAATCCAGTGGTAATCCCTGTCCCCTAATCATTATTATAAACAGAAGTCTAAGAGAAGGCATGGTCCCATCCATTTAGAAAGAGTCCAAGTTATTACTCTTTTTAAAGCAGAAAGTTGAAAACTACAGACTAATCTCTATCTATAGTTCCATATCTAAAGTGCTAGAAAGAGCAGTACCTAGCAAAGTACTGCACTCCCTAGCCCTACACAACAAAGTATGTACCTGTCAACATACCATTCGCTCTAGACATAGTACTCAAACAGCTCTTGTGGAACTAACATATTATCTTGCAAGTCAGTGTGTGTGACAAAAGCAATCCTACTGTTACTCTTTTCATTGACTTTTCAAGCTTTCAGTATTGATAATTGTATGATTATTGGTCTTGCAAGGACTATGTAAAACAGTCTGTTCAAATACTGTCATCTATTGGTTCAAAAGCTGCTTATAAAACAGAAACCAGGCAATATCCTGAATTTTTTCAATATCCTACAAAATCCAAACCAATATTGATGTTTCTTAGAATAGCATTCTAGGACCATCACTCTTTTTATCTTTAACAACCAACATATGTCATCATACAAATGGATAGAAACTGCTTCAGTACGCTGATCGCCACACTGTTATTGGGAGGATTACTAAACTAAACTTACAGGCAATCACTCTTCACATAGTAACCAATGCTTTCATGTTGTGACTTCACAAATCCAAACTGATAGTGAGTGAAAGGAAAACTAAGTTCATTATCTATGACATAAAAGGCACAAAACTCAAGCCGTCCTCTATTTTTACTAGTAACGCCACATCTCAACAGTCAAAAAGTACAAATATCCAGGGATACAAGTGATTTGATTGAGTTAAAGTAATTGGCAAATGCATTGGTAGTTTCTTGATCATTTAGGAGAGTTACTGGGTTGTAGTCAATAATATTGTTGTTTGTTATCAGTTTCACTCATAAAATAATACAAAATTATAAATGTGCTGCGATATCTTCTTCCTTTTCTGAACATGTAAATAATATAGTATTAGAGGTTCACAAAGACTGGAAGCTGTACATTGCATACAATTATCAAACTCACAAAACAGCAATCTCAATGCAGTATATCACAGATTAGAAACTAGCTATTACAAAATAGCAAAGTTTGAAGCATGGCTAGTAGGTCGCCACTACATATGTGATGTACTTAAGAAACTTGGATGGATACTATTTAATAATAGAATTAATTACACCTTCCTCACCTTTACTCATAAAATACCAGATTGTAAATGTCCCACAATCTCTTCAATCCTCCTTAAGTAAAAAAATGATCAGGTACTAAATCATAAAAAAAGCTTGTGGTAAAGAAAACATTGTCAAGAATCAATGTTCTTGCCACTAGCTATTTCATTGCTAACACTTGGAACTCATCTGCACAGCACTTACACAACAATGATAACTTACTGGCTTTAAAACATGCATATAAATTAATATTTAATGTTAACATATCTTGCAGACAGATGTGGTGTTACCTAATTAAATAACTTGGTATACTCAGTTTTTCTAACCATTTATCTCTGCTAACAGCCTGCTGCCAACTATAAAACTACTTTGAGTAATATCATTAATGTGTCTGGCTGATTGTATAATTTTTATGTGTATGTAAATACTTGCATTACTGCTGATTTACTCATGTGTTCACTTTTTTTCTCAATGTATTCTTTTTTCATTTCTTCTCAAGTGAGATATTGCAGATATGCAATCAGTGTATGTATGTATGTATATATATGTATATATATATATTTACTTCTTTGTACCCATACTGTTTTATCACTGACTCGGCGTACTTTTCTTTTACTCCAGATCCATCCATCCATCATCAACCTCTCTTTCCCCATTTTTGGACATGGGGTTGGGGTGTCACTTTAACAATGAATCATCTAGAGGCACTCTTCACACCACCAGCTGGCTAACCCTGCAAAGGTTGTTCTTCCATACCACACACTTACAAAATTCTGTCAGAAAATAGGCTCTGCCCAGTAGAGCTAACCAAAACTTCAAAATGAAAAAAAGAAATAAATACATTTAGCTGTAGAATTCTATAAATTCCTCTAAACCCTGAAACGTTCGATAGTCAGCAAATAGCAACTGTAATTTTAAAACAAAGAAAATATTTCTGAAAAAAATGCAAATTGGTAGGAAAAATTAAGAGAAACATTCATAATGACATATATATTCTGCATTTTCTTTTGATTGTAAATTGTTTCTAGAGAAATTGGTATAAACACGTAGTGTGTTTAGAGACTGACCACATTAAGGCATCACTAGTTAGCTCATTGTTTACAATCTGCATGAAATGCAACACTTGCTGTGCTTAACATTGATCATGTTTTCTGCCTCCCAATTGATCTTAGCCTAAAGACTAAGAAGTAAAATGAAATAGTGGTATTTTGCAACAGGCCCATCCTGTATAGACAATCATAGCTGAGAGGGTCAAAATGAACCAGGCATTTATCCCACTGTTGTTAGGAGATCTGTAATACTTTTAAGTGCAGTCTGTATAATGGCGTGTTATAAACATAACCCTTAATTATGTATTTATTCACTGAGTGCTTTAAATGAATAAAAGTAAAATTTTATAGCATATATAATGAATTTAAATTATGATAATATTTTGATTTCTTTAATGCATGAACACCTACTACCATTTGACCATGTAAGCCTCAATATATTTTAAACAAAGTCATTTTCTAGTGATTGTTCACCTGCTCACATTGCATGCTGTGCTTCCAATATGTAAACTGCAGTGATGGAAACAATTTTGATAACCACAAATCACTAAAATCAGAAAAATAATCAACACTAAAATGTCACAGATAGAAAAAGACATTTATTGCAAGATGGAGCAAGCTCCCTACATGATGTGGCAGGTTAACCCACACACACACACTTCTAATTTGTATATACCAACTCCGTGGTTGCGCAGCAGTAGTGAAGGCATGAATACCCCCAAAACAGTTCAACCTGGACTTGTACAAACACTTTTTTCATTCAAACACAATCAATCAAATTACAGCACACACACAAACATATACATACACACACACACACACACACACACACACACACACACACACACACACACACGCACACAAGCACACGCACACACACACACACACACACACACACACACACACACACACACACACACACACACACATACACACACACACACACATGTACACACGCACACACACACGGAAACACATGCATGCACGCACACACACATACACACACACACACTCTCTCTATGCTGTAGGCCTGTCTAGATAACAATGTTTTTCAATATACTTATAAAAGTAGATGCTTTCTTAAGAAAGTGGGACCACCTCTTACTGATTTTAATCAGAAAAGCTTATATTATTACATGTTGAAGATCTCAGAAAATTATTTGCATATTGGGTAAGGCAAATTCTAGGAATGAAAATTAAATTAGGTTTGATAACAATAACAGGAGCATATAACTTGTTTGACTCTTCCCTACCATTTTTATAGCCCCTCTTTTCTAAGCGTGGATATGCAATGACCAATGAACAAGAATGTTGCAAACTTCCCAGTGTGACAAAGTCTGCCATATCCAGCACTGACCATCTGATGCAGCTTCCCAAAACACACCCTTAGGGGGCTCTGTGGCTGCAAATAAAAGCCCTTTCTTTCCTCAAAGAAAAGGCAAGTGGCTCAGCAGTATCTGAGCATCTAACTAAACTGAATCAAGATTACTGAAACCACAGACACGAAAAACTCTTTTGCACTCAATTATTTTTGATTGCCTTTAGTATCAGAGAAATTGTTATTAAACAGTCATTTATTGTACTGCCTTATTTTGAACTGCATGAGTAAAGTTCAACAATACAGATGCAATATTCAACATAAACATTTCATTAAGTATAGAGTTCAGTAAACAAAATACAGGAATAAAAACAGCCAACTTTTAAAATATTGTGATAAATATTAAGGCTGAAACACTTGCTTGTGATTCACTGTATTCAGTCTGTACATTAATTGTGAAGCTACCCAGCTGTAAAAAGAATTTAAGAACCTCATGGAGTATTTTCTTCACTAGTGCCAATTAAAAGATCCTTCTTTTTCTGATTACTTGAACTGGCTCTAGCTGGAGCAGAGGCATCCTTGCTGGTGGTGAAATCTCAAGACTGGGGGAACAACCTATCGTGCTTACTTCCAGTAAATGTTGGTGTTCCACAAGGATCAATCTTAGGACCCCTTCTTTTCTCATTATTTATCAATGACCTTTATTTGAATGTGCCACAAGCTACCTGCATCCAATATGCAGATGACTCGACTTTGATCTGCACTGCTAAAAATGTTTCCTCCCTCCAGTCCATCACCCAAACAGCTTTCCAAAACGTTGAAAAATGGTTTATGCAACACTGCCTCCTCCTTAACCCCAAAAAAACTAAGCTTCTTCTCTTTACTCCTACTAATAAATCTCCTACACCATTCTTCACTATCTCCTCAAATAATTCTACCTCTATTAACCCTGATAAAACCACTCGACTATTAGGTGTAACCATTGACAACCATCTCAACTTTGATGACCATATTAACACTACTATTAAAGCTGTTAATAAAAAAATTGGGACACTTTACAGAATTAAACCCTTCCTTACCCCAGCAGCCAGAAAAAACATTGCACAGACCCACCTGATCTCCACCCTTTTTTATGCCTCAGCTATATATACTACCTTATCTAAAAATAACATTACCAAACTCTCTACCTGTTATAATAGTATAGCCAGATTCATTACTGCTACTTCCCTCAGAACTCACCACTGTCTCAACCTCAAACAACTAAATTGGCTAGAGCTAAACAACCACCTACTCTACCAACAATTACTTGTCATTCATAAGACCCTTCACTTCCCTGATAATACTCCTAGCCTGGCAAAACTGATTTTTCCTTATAAAAATCTAGCCACACTTCGCTCTGCAAATAAACTCCTAGTATCCTCAACTAAATCATACAATAAAGCTGGGGATGCATTAATTTCAAATTCCATAGGTAAACACTGGAATCAACTCCCTCAAGAAATAACTAATCAAGACTCTACCTCTCTGTTCAAAAAACATATCAAAGAACATCTTAAAACTCAATGGCTATGTCCTTGTACTAATCCCGACTGAAAGTATGTCTCCTCACATCTAATTTTGCTACCCATCCCCCCTTCTGAGCTCCTAACTTACACTTTCTATTGTTGAGAGTTACTTCTTAAAAGTATGCCTATTTTTAATTTGTTGAACTTATCTTATAAGTATTTAGATTTTATTTTGCAATTCTCTTTTTTTACCTTTTATATATTTTTTTCAAAATAATTTTTTGTGATATAGCATTGTTTGTTTTGCCTGTACTGGAGCTTTTCTCCCCAGGCCTCTACTGTAAACGGATATATATCCAGTTGGACTAGCCCGGTCAACAAATGTAAAATAAAATAAAAATAAATAAATAAAATAAAATGGTTTTATCAAAACCATACAAAGTTCTCAGACAGGGCCTATGCTCTGGTGAGAAGCTAAAATATTGAGGAAGTGACTTTCTGTTTACATCTTGCAAACAAAATGCCTTTCAAAACAACAAACGTACAACCAGCAAAAGGCTTTCAACACTGTTAATCATTGCTGGTCATGATGAATGCACAGGCAAGCTCTTGAATCCTGATTTGTAATACTTATGTCATAAATCTTTTTCTGTTTGTAAAATATACTGCACCAAGATTGCCAGCACACGGCCAAAAGGCTAATAATATTTCTAAGTACAGTCAGAGAAAATACAGTTAGGACCAATATATTCAGATTTAAACATAAAGAGACTGTGATATAACATCTGATCAGAGACCATATAGTTAGTGTGGTATGATATTATGTACACTAGCAATCAAATATGAATGAGAAAGTACATAGTCAACTTCATAACATAATCAAAAGTATGGAAAAGGTCACAGTTCTTCACATTTTTTTCTTCTCCTTTTTATTTCAGTTGTTATTAATTTTGGTATGCTCCTCATTCTGGAGGTTTTCTAGTTAGTTACCACTCCTTGAAAACAATTACATGGAGACCTTTCATCTGGGTGTTAAACCATCCCACAGAGTCATGAATGGCACAGAGATTGTGGCAGATACAAACCGCCGGTCTCATCTAGCTTGTCCATTCTTTTAGTGACTAGGCTACATGTTCTTACACAACTGCTTAGACCCACTCTTACACCTCCAACACCATATTTGTCCACCCATCCCAAAGCAGTAGCTAGTAGAATGCTTACGGCTGAATGTTCCCTTGAATTATTTTAACACAGTTTCACAAAAATATTTTACAAGTTAGACACTCTGGAGATCATCATATCAGATAATGATTAAGAAGCACATTAAGACAACTGTAAGAAAAATTAAATGTGAAGCCACAGTAATGTCAGGCTAAATGAAAAGCAATTGTTACAATGCCAGTCTAACTGAAACAGGCTGTATTCCTTCTTTTCTTTCTCTCATGTTTTTCTGCAGTCTGTGTTCTTATGTTAGGAATGTAGATCTCCATTTTTCTGAATGTAAGGAACAGGGAATGTGTTTGAAATGTGTGAAGTTCCATATGTGTTGGCATCTCTTCTTAATAAAACAAACAAAAGATGGAAGACCAGTGGGGCTGTAATTGATACAAGGACTATAATACAAAACTGGGATTTAGGATTTAAGGAAATTGTAATGTTTTCACAAACCTCAGTGGCTGTTATGATGAGTAAAATAACTGGTTTTACAATATGTTCCTCCAACAACTGGACAATGATGATGTCACAAACACTGAGCGTTGAGAGAAATCTAATGCTACACTATAGCAGTTGATGCCGTTTTGTCTTGCCTTGTGTTCTGTGCAGTCATCTGTGAATATTATGTATTTAGGGACAGTATTCTTGTAATAAGCTAACCAGCAAACTTAGATATCTGGAGCTTAGTTTCTTCCTCCTACATATGTTTATTTTTTTCTTTTATTATTTTCCTTGTGTGTGCCACTATTTTGCTTTTTATGTAAGTAAAGTTCATTTGTTTACCTTTAAGCTCTTGTGGCTGGTATTTATTTATTTATTATAAGAATACTTATGTACTGTTTTATCTGAGATAGTGGTATCTTTGTGCACAGTGCAGCATGGAGAAAATAGACAGGAAACTAACAAGGACAGTCATTTCCATCCCAAGAGAACTTTACAGTCCTTCTGGAACTGCAGAGACTGGCATTAGAAGGCAACAACATGAAACTTGAAACAGCTGAGCGAATGCAACAACTGGAAGCAGAGGAGATAATAAAGTGATGCCAGACTGAAAAGGAGATGATCTTTCTATCCCAGTAGCATGCAAGTTATGGTAGAGGAAGAAAATCCTTCAGATGAGATGTTAAACCAAAGCGTCATCTGTTTGAATTGGTGGTAGCTCATGTGGATGTATAAGATCCCATTGCACCTATCAAAAAGTGTAGGGGACATTTCCTGATGCCCTGCCCGAATTTCCCTTAGCAGTTCAAGTAACACCTCCAGTCTCCTGTGAAAGAGGCCACTAGTCTAGTCAGACTAATCCACTAACCCGGCAAACAAAAGATAAACAGGTAGATAGATAGACAGATAGATAGATAGATAGATAGATAGATAGATAGATAGATAGATAGATAGATAGATAGATAGATAAAAATCACATGCAGGAAGCCCAGTTCAGTAAAAAAAATGTTTTCTTCACTATAATAAGGAGGATGGTTTGGCTTGCTATATCAGGGCCTTTGAGAGAGTGTAATTTCAGCACCAAGCTGACTGTAGACAGTGGGTCAGATTTTTAACTTTCCTGCTAACGTGTGAAGTAATGCATAGAGTTTCTAAGCTCAGTCATGTTGGCTGCTTAATTTATGTCAAAAGTAAATAAAGAAATTGCTTGCTTGTTACAAGTTAACAGCAGAGATGTACAGAAAAACAGTTCAGAGAATACAAGAGAAAGGCAGGTGAAAGTTTGACTAAGTATACTACAGAAATAATCACTTAGTTTCACTGATGGGTGAGTATATATAAGATCACCACATCTGAAATACTTACAGATATTTTGGTCGGGGATAAGCCCTTAGCACTCTGCCTGAGGGCAAGAGTTTAGGTGGCAGACTGTGTGTGTGTAACACTGCTTACTGGATGGGGAGACACGGGGACCTTTGCTTAGCTAGTACTTTGTCACTGGATGGGGGGTGGGCACCACTGCACATATATATAGTAGAACTCCTGGGGGTAGACTAAGCTATTCTAGCAGGTAACACAGGACAACAGGAAAGCCACAGTTTAGGTATGTGCCCAGTTTTGGGGTTAGTTGTTTTAAATGTAACAAAATAAGGCATGTACACTCTCGTTGTCCACTAAGGCAGAGAGAGAACAAGGTTCTCAGGAAGTATCAATTAAGATTAGCGCTTTGACAGTGGACAGTTGTTTAGAGACAACAGCTGTACGTAACTCTCACAAGTATCCTATCCTTGTTGAACAGAAGGAAGCCAAAAAGGGATGCAGCCTCAGACATAACCATAGTCAAATCTCCAGTTGTCAGTCAGGATAACTACTTGCCTGGGTAGTCCACTCCATTTAGAGCCCTAGGTGGAAAATCTTTTCAGATACCTTTGGCTAGAGTCTATCTGGAACTGGAATGGGGAACATGGTAGAAAGGAGGTGGCAATCTTTGATGACATTCTTGATGATGTACTAATAGTAAATTACTTTGACCATACAGTATTGTGTGTACATGTTACATGTTACATGCAGCCAGGCATAGAGGCAAACATTTGAGGAAGGCAGCCAGAGCCTACACTTCTATCTTAAGCTGGTGATGCCATTACTTCAGAGAATGACCTGGCCAGTAGCAGTATCCCAGGATCTGAGTCACAGCAGGGGAAAGATACTCAGCTTCCCTTGGAAGGTGATACTTCTAGGGGAGTGGCATAGTAGCCAGCTAGAACATGAGGTACCACTGGCAGATGGTAATAGACTTTCTTTGGAAGAGGAACAGAGGAGAGTCAGTAAGAAGGCATTGAGGCAGACTCAGCTGTCACACACTACTTTACATGATGTGAGAGAGCTAGCCAAGGAGGCTTCAGACAGTCAAGGGCAGAGGGAGATGAAATACTGGAACAGAGGGCTGTTCTACAGGGAATGGGTCTCTAAAGGAGGTCTGCAGGGAGATGTAATACAGAATTTGGTAGTATGTGCTCACCACTTCTCACAGAAACTACATTACAGTATAAGTCTGCATCCAACTGTGCTAGAGCTTTCTTACTGACACACAACCTCAGCCCTCAGTAAACACTATAGCCTAAGACCTGAAAAAGGATCCTGTAGTATAGTACATCTTCACAGAAACTACATTACAGTATAAGGTTGCATCCCACTATGCTAGAGCTTTCTTGCTGACACACAAACTCAACCCTTAATAAATCCTGCAGCCTAAGACCTGAAAAGGGATACTGTAGTACAGTACAGTATGTTTTTTCTCCCTGAGCTCAACTAAGATTCTGCTATTCTGCTAATTTTATTTAACTGAAAAACATAAAAACTTTTTATGAGTGACATGCACACCAACCTGGATGACATTAGTGTCCCCTCCCCCATCTTACTCCTGCCTGTGATAAGTCCCTCGGCAACTTTGAGCCTTTTAACCTGTGTCTATAATGAATTCTGCACTCAGACCACAGTATAAAAACTTATAACTGTCCTATATAATTTATTACAGCATTGTGATAGGTTCCTGGGCCAAAATAAACATTTGTACTGGTCAGTACAGTAAATGTACAATCTGCCTTCACATCACAGTAAAAATACTAGGAGCTTTCCTTAACAATTAACCTCAGCCTTATGATAGGTTCCTGGGAGAAATTGAGTATTTTTATTGGTCAGGACGTCAAATTATATGATTCTGCTATCAGTATAACTACTAGGCATCTGCTTTTCCACTTTTCCTGTAGCACTTAATTTTTTATCAAACAGATATCAAGTATCCCATCACAGTTAATTTCAGTTTAACTATTAGGCAACTGCTTTTCTTTCTGCACTAAATTTTAGCCCTGATAGTGTCCTGCAATATTTTGTATTGTGCCATACATGGAGCACATTAAGTCCCTTGAATACGGGAAAAACAAGCTGCTCTCTGAATTCCTAATAATCCTGTAGCTTGATTGAAAACCCAATAAGAAAACTGTATTACTTTTGTGTTTTTGGCACACGCTTAAGATATTACTCGTGACCATTTCACTCTGCTTTACTTTAATCAAATATATTACAGTTACAAGTATTGCTCTTAGTTGTTACCTACCTAGAATGACTCACTTTTTCTGATAGTTTCTGAAGCACTTGCTACTCTGGTCTAATTTCTGCCTACTGTGTTCACCCTCGCTATGCTAAGGCTCACTACACTCCTCTATCCTACCTCCAAATCCCACCCACCCCTACTACTCATATATTTATTTTAAACAAGCCAATCCCTTAGCTCAATTATCCATTCACAACCCAGCTATTTCTCCACTCCTCTTACCAACAAAACTACCCACCCACAAAAATCCAATCCATTAATTGCAAATACACTTCAGCTGCTCTTATAAACACCATTGCTTATTCCCCTGTACTACACATAACTTAAGTAAACACTCCCTCCTGCTGTTACTCCATAACTTCATCCCAAATTACAAAATATACTAATCACCTCCTTTCTCAACTACTCTACAGAATCTTACATAAAACAAGATGTTAACCTTACACTGTACAATTATCCTAACTCTTATTTTTGTAGCTCAGCTACTGTCCTACCATATCAATCTCAACATTATATCACAATCCCATTCTCCCCCATTTCATAACCACTCTCTGTCAAAACCCACCATACTTACTATATACCCAACAATCTTTAATTGTTCACATCCAGAATAAAATACAAGAACCATGCCACCATTTCACTATACTCTTCAGATATATTCTTCAGATATAGTCCTTATCACCAAGACCTGGCTTAAACCAGAAATCAATTAACATGAAATAGTTACCCCAGGGTACAACATATACAGGCAAGATAGAAAATCCAAAAGAGGTGGAAGCATTGCTTTACTATTCCAAAAAACAGCCCTGCACTTGAAATTATTGACCACAACCCTCCAAATTTCAATAATGCAGAGATACTGTTCACCAGAATAAAAATCAACTCAAAGAAAAATGTAAATGCAATTGGATCCTATATCCCCCCAGTAGTAATATCCACACACTAGAATCCATTCTACAATGGACATCAAAAACCCTCCCTCAGGAAACTTTCATGCTGGGTGACTTCAATATCCATTGGTCCTCCTGTAACTCACTGCACCCTACTGACCATATTAACCTCCACGGCTTCACTCAAATAGTCCAAACTACAGATAGGGTTGACAAAGTATCAAAAAAGGAGTCCATCCTCGACTTGATCCTTACTAACCGACCTGCATTATCATACCACTCTGGTAGCCTCCCAGACCCTCTTAGTGACTACCTCCCACATTTGTTCTCTGACATCAAGTAAACCCAATAAAAACTTAATCTTTTCAACAAATTCGATATAAGAAAACACTTGAAACCCAAAGACTTTGTGTCCACACTCAAACTCTGTAATTGGAAACCACTGAATATTCCATACTACTTTCCTAAACATCCTAAATAACATGGCTCCCACTAGTACAGTAAGAATAAAGTCCAACTATGCCCTTGGATTACCAAAGAAACAATATCACTTCTAAAAGAAAGAGATAAAGCCAAAAACCTTGTTCCATAATAAAACCATAACAAATCAAAAGAAATACCTGGAACTAAGAAATAAATCTAAAAAGCAAATCAGACTTGACAAAAAAATCACTATATTGATATATAATCTAAGCACAAAAGAACCCTCAACAATTCTGGTCTGCTATTAACAAAATTCTGCATCCAGGCCAAACTAGTACAACCTCCCCATCCACCAGTAACTCCACTTACAATATTGCTACCCAGTTTAACAAATATTTCACTGAATCCATAACTGCCCTTACTGATGATAACTACTCAACGCCACCACCAAATCTGTCTTCTTTAGCTCATACAACCACTTTTCCCTATAACAAATCCCAACAACTACTATATGTAAATATCCTAATAAACGTAAACCCACAACCCTTGCAGCAGACAAACTGAGTACTGACTGAATACCTCAAAATAGCAGCCAAAGCCATATCATACCCATTCTCTTTACTAATCAATCGCTCCATCTCTGCACAACATGTCTCTGCTCTCTGGAAAATATCACACATAACTCCTTTACACAAAGGCAATAATTCAACTGAACTATCAAATTACCAGCCCATTGCTATCCTATCACCTTTTTCAAAAATTCTTGAAAAGTGCATACATACTCAAATTCTATACCATCACTTATCCAACAAGCTTCTAGCAAATACCCAGCATGGATTCTGCCCTAATCACTGCAGTACCACAGCCCTTATTAGCTTCACTAACACTATTAATCAACACCGGAATGAAAGCAACCTTGCATCTTCTATCTTCCTAGACCTTTCTAAAGCTTTTAATACTGTCTCGCATAATAAATTCTTAACTGTACTGTCTGAACTCAGTCTAAGCTACCTCACTCTTGCATGGTTCAAGAATTACTTATCAGATCACAAACAAGCTGTAAAAAAGCAAAATAACCTATCTCCTGTTCTAACAGTTACCTTAGGTGTTCTGCAAGGATCTATCCTTGGTCCCCTTCTCTTCAATTTATTCACCAACAACCTTCATACTGCCACCCTACATGCTACATTGGTCCAATATGCAGATAATTAAACCCTAATCTTTTCTGCCCCAACCCGCCAGGAACTACAAAAAATAGCACAGGAATGCTTTACTGCAGTCAGATCATGTCTATCATATGTATAATTCATACTGAATCCAAACCAAACTAAGCTGATGCTATTTCATCTTACAAAAGCCACAGATCCAATCCCTTCATTCAAAATAATTTGAAGCAACAAAACCCCTTTTGCACCTGTTCCCCAAACCAACCTTCTAAGTGTGATAATAGATCATAACATGAAGTTCGACCCACATATTGCCCAGACAATATAAAAGTCCACAAAAAACTTGGAACTCTGTACAGTTGCAAAAAATACCTTGTCAATAATACTAAAACCATTCTTGCAAGAACCCACCTATTCTCCACCCTTCTCTACACATCCCCCATATTAATGAATCTAAACAAATCTGACTTAGCCAAAATGAACACGTTATAACAAAATATCAAAGTTTGCAACTGATTCAGCCTTTCGGTCTCATTACTGCCAGGCACTTAAAGAATGAACTACCCAACCTGCTAACCCTTAACCAACTTACTATAGCCCATCAAATGTTTTACCAACCTGAAAAAAACAGCTCTACAATGCCTATTAAATCGATACTCAAGTAAATGCTTGCTGCGATCCAGTAACAAATCACTAATGGATGTAACCAGAAGTAAAAATAGCTCAGGTGATGCCCTATACGCCACCTACATTGAAAAAATCTGAAACGCCATACCCCTTAACATAAGAACCACAGTCAACAAAGCCAACTTCATAAACCTTCTCAAATCCTATTTAGCTAGTTCATGGATATGAGCATGTTCTGTGCCAGGCTAAGCTACTTACACAATATACAGATAATATACAATGCATGTGTCCTACACAGAAAGGCATTCCTAGGAATATCACTTGTGTCTAATAATAGTGTCATTTTTCATTGTAGTATGTACACTGTCTTATTGTATTTCACTGCCCCTGAAATCAAATCCTGTAGTATGTACATGATCTTATTATATTTCATTACCCCTAAAATCAAATCCTATAACTGTATTTAACACTAACTTTATATTGTATCAAGTGAACCATTTCTCATGTTCACTTACCTTGTTTAAAAACTAATCTGTGCTACTCAAGACTCAGCTTTTTGAGTTCTACTTTTTATTTTTTCTTAACTCAAGGTATTCTTATTCATTCTTATCCCTAAGTGCTATCCCCACCACTTGTCTACTAGAGTGTATTTTGGTCAGCTGTATAATGTATATATTACTGTATATAACTACCACAATATGTAACCACTGCTGACTATGTATGACAACAGTTTTATTATGTATTAAGATAAGCTTTCTATTGTACACCTACTGTAATACATTCTTCCTGTTTTTATAAATTTGTACTGCTAATAATGGAACTTTTCTCCTCGGGTCTCCACTGAAAATGGGCAGCCTGTCCAGTCGGACTTTCACGGTAAACAAATGTAAAATAAATAAATAAAATAAATCCAGGGTCTATTACTAAGAGTTCTGGTTATAGCTGATGATATTCCTTTTGCAGGCCATATGGACATAAAGCATATTCAGAGATGACTTGTGCAGATTTTTTATTGGCAAGAGTATTCAAAGGATGTAACAAGGTATTGCAGGTCCTGTGAGCAGTGCCAAAAGGTTGGCAAGGCTGACGACAAAGCCAGTGCTGCTTTATTGCCTTTGCCTATTACTGAGGAACCATTTTAGTAGGTAGCTATGGATATCATGAGACGTCTGAGTACCCCAGGTTCCACAGGTAAGAAATATATCCTAACAGTGGTGAATTGTAGGTCTCCTACTGAAATAGAGAAGGTAGCAA
The DNA here is from genome assembly GCF_019279795.1 of Protopterus annectens. NCBI lineage: Eukaryota > Metazoa > Chordata > Ceratodontiformes > Protopteridae > Protopterus > Protopterus annectens. The sequence goes on along the minus strand of NC_056743.1, from coordinate 628,202,841 downwards.
ATACTGTGATAGACATTTTCAGCAGAGTACAGCAGGGTAGGTTTTCCTAGTGAAATATTGACAGAGGTGCCAACTTTGTTAGACCTACTGGCATGTTTTTGTAAGTGCTGTAAGGGTAAAGCACCTAAAGACTACCCCCTACCATCCACAGAAACATAGTCTGGTGAAGAGGTGAAGAGGTTTACTTATACACTGAAGGACATGTTGAGGGCAATTGCAGACTAGTTCAAGAGGAAATGGGACAAGTATCTGCCATATCTTCTGTTTGCATACAGGGAAGTGTCTTAGGAATCTGCCTGTATTTAACCCTTTGAACTACTGTATGATCACAAGTAAGGGAGGCCATGAATTTAATTCATGGTGCGTAGGAGTGGGATTCCCACAAGGAATCTGATCTGGAGTATTTCCTAATTACTAGGAAGGACAGCACTTAGCACAGGAACAACAGCAACAAAAAAGTCTGGTATGATAGGACAACTAAAGTTAGAGTGTTCTGTAAGACAACAGGGTGATGGTAATTATTTGTGTGAGACACAGCAAGCTGAAGGTTGCCTAAGGGGCGTTTTCACCATTATAATAAAAGTGAATAATGTAAACCACATGATAGAGTTGCCAGGCAGAAGTCCAAAGCACAAAATCTGCCATAGTAACATAATAGAGTCCTATCCTGACAGACAGATCATGGTACTTAGTATCTGCGATGGGTTGCAGGAGGAGATAAACCTCAGTGAACTTTGATCTGACACCTCAGTGGTTAGGGTGGCCTTCTCCTTACAACTATCCCAATGAACAGGATTGCAGGAATTTGTGGATGTGTTCACTGGTAGGTCACAATGTACCCAGCTGGTACAGCACTACACAGACACATGACACCAGCAACCAATCAAACAGTCTCCCTACAAAGTGCTTGAAAATGTTTGATAAACTCTGACAGATGAACTAAACGACACATTGCAGCTGGGAGTAATCCATCAATCCAGCACTCCCTGGGCCTCACCAGTGCTGCTGGTGCCAAAAAAGATGGCATCATCTGGTTCTTTGCTACCAGCCTTGCTTACAGGAAAATGAACAGACACACAGATTCAGAGGATTACCTAATGTCGAGGACAGATGAATCCCTAGAGCAGCTGGGTGGAGGTAAATATTCTTCTATGATTGACTTGACCAAGGGTTACTGTCAGGTACGCTTGACACCTGCAGCCAGGGATAGATCAGCATTTGTGACCCCATTTGGGTGGAGTTACAAAAATGCCTTTTTGATATGAAGAAAGCTTCAGTGACTTTCCAGAGACTGGTAGGTCACATCCTAGCAGGAACAGGAGATTATGCCTTTGCTTCTCTGGCCACTCACTCCCATCCTCCCCCACTCCATCTCTCTAGTGCCCATGTCACTAATCAACGAGTCATCTGGGGAAAATTCACCAAAATTTGTCAGACATAAGATATTTCTTCCTCTCACTGAAAAGTCTTCAAAACCTTTTCACTTGCAGAATCCAGTAAATGACTGTTGTATTCTTAGCTGATTAAATGTTCTTTTAAATTACAAAAAGCATTCTGTCTTTCCACAGAATCTGAAAACATCCTTATAATATGCATTATTAACTGGTCTTTAGAAATATTTCTTATGATATGAAGTGATAGCAGCTGTTGAAGCATAAAAAATGTTCACTGCCACAGGTTTCTGACAAATCCTTGACTCTAGTGTTTCACCCACTTTGTAAATGACATCATAAAGAATGCTCAATTCCTCATAAACCAGATGTGGCAGATACAGAGAGATAGACAGAGAGGAAGTTAGAGAAAGGTTGTGACTGAGAAGGATCCCAGGAGCAGCCAACACAGACAGTCAACAAATATAAATAACAGAGGCATGTTTTATTTATTTTTGTTTTTAAAATCGAATCAGTTGAATTCACCACAGTTTTAATAAAATAATCATGGCTGAAAATAAGTCTCACTGGTGGAGAATATAAATTCTCATGAATTTTCAGTATCCCGAATATACTTGAACACCTTGACATCTGCATATTCAAATATTGTAAAATAATAACATTTAAAAACATAAATTAAACTCTTAAATTTTTAAAATGTGTTTGGTTTAGGTGCCAAAAAAGTTTTAAATTGTTGAATGTGAACTAATGGTTTAGTTCTGATGAAGCCCGGATGACACCGGGTGAAAGCACTTAACTGATTTTGGAACTTTTGTTTCGCATTTCAATTGTTTTTTGTTTGTTTGTACATCTATAGCAGTTATTTGGATTTTTCAGTCGTATTAAAGTGAAGACCTGATTCACCGCATCTTCCTTGCCAGCTGTGATTTGTTTCTAACGGAGCGACGGCACTCATTGGTGAACTCTACTTTTATTTTTCCAGTTACTAGCTTGGACTTTCAGTTGTTGTAGCACATTATGGAGAACACCGGTGCAACACCAGTTTTAGAAGACGTAAATACACAGCAGGAGGGCTCGGATGAATTCAAAAACTTCCGTGAAAACATTTCCTTACTAAAAAGTGAATTAAGTAATCTCACTTCTTTAGTGAAATAACTGTTAAAGAGTGGCCACCCAGAAACATCTATTAAGGGTGGTAATATGCAACCGGAGTGTGCACCTTCAAAAATTCTTAGCGTCAGGTCACCTTCTGGGCAAATTGTACGAGAAGGGATGAATGTGAACAACGGAGAAGAAGGCCCTGGTAGCAGGATAACAAATACATCTGTACAGCATGATGAAGCTGTATCTTCCGACAGTTTAGACATACCCAATGGGCAGGGTGAATGTCCAGCGAGAGGAACCAATACCTTGGACATAAAAGAATCTTATAATGGCAGTAAAATCAACTTGTCAGATTTCACTTTCGACTTTTCCTTATACGATATTAATGAGGAAGCTACAAGAACCGGAGCTAGACCAAAGAGCCAGATGCCTTTTAAAACTTATTCATCTATTGCTGGACAGTCCATTCAACAACAACTAAAAGGTACTGTGAAATCAGTCTTCAGACCTACACATCCCCAAACTAGGGGGAATTTACTTCTGAAGACAATAAATTTAATGAATTTCTATTGTTTAATTATGGAATAGAAGACATAAAAAGCGATTATAATGTTACAGGAAAGGACAATACTGAATTTGACAATTTAAAGACTATGATTTTTTCCTTAGGTAAAAAATTAAAAAGCACCAATGGTCTCAAAGTGGACAATGCCTATTTAAGTAAGAATTTGGACATGAAGTTAGTACCCAAAGGATTGAGATTTTTTAAGTTATCTTTAGGTTTGGATTATACTGCTGAAGTAGTAAAGGAATTTAATTGTTTGTTTGATACCTGTGGTTTTAATTTTATGAGATTATTAATGAAACTTAATGATGATAAAATGAGTAAACTTATAGCTGATGCAGAAAAATTAAACAACAACATACTAAATGATCTTTTATTTCCTCAGTGGGAACAATTATATAATAAGCAATACCAGGAAGCCAAAACATGGATTTCTAATGTTATACAGAGGAAATCCAAAAAGCTTACAAGGGACTTTGAACACTACAATAGTAATAAGGCCTATATTTGGCCAGAAATTAGATCAAAGATATACCCCAAAGAAGACTTCTACAAACCTAGATGGCAAAAAGGGGAAAATACAAGTGGTGACTATAGTAAAGGGTTTGATACAGGTTACCGTAAAGATACACACATCAGGGGGATTTTCAATACGGGGAAAAACAATATTCACAACCACATCAAAATGGGAACCAGAAATATATGAGAAAGAAATGGTATTGAAAAACAAGGGGGAACATTTAGAAGATAGAAGTAACACAAACATTATTCCAAAGATAGAAGTAGAAGGAAATGTTCATACTTACAACAACTTTAAGATATTTAATTACACTGACATTAATATAGAAAAAACTAACTTTGATTTATTTAGCAAAGGAGAAAAATATGTTCCCAATCCTAGATTTGATTTGACGGATGCAATTATAGAATTCAAAAAATTCATTCGAAAAGCGAATTTAGCTATTTATTTTAAAAACTTGAATGTGATTGACAAAAAAGATTCTTCCAAGAATAAAAATATTGGTACCCCTTCAAGGTAAAAAGTAAATTTAATCCACCCAGTCATTCCAGTATTGAGTTGTATGAAAATTTAACAATTAGAGAAATTTATCAGGAATCAAACAAACTCAAACATTTAGCCTGCGGTGCAAATTTATCAAAGAATGAAGAAAGATTAATAAGAGATCTCAAGGAAAATGACAACATAAGAGTTATGAGACCAGACAAAGGAGGTGGTCTATATGACAATATGCAGTATACAAAAAAGATATATGACTTATTACATTTTTCAGGAAATTATTCATCTATATCCCTTAATGAGCTTAATATAGCTTATCAAAGGATCGACTCCTATATTGAAGAATATTTCCTAGAAAATAGAATCACAAAGGACATATATGATTTTTTATCTGTGAAATTTCCAAAACTGGCTACCCTAGTGAGTATACCTAAGATCCACAAAATATACAAGATCCCCCATTTCGCCCAATAGTCTCAGGGAGTAAATCAAAGACATTTCCAATTGGCAAATACATTGATTACAAATTGAAACCTATATATAATCATGTCTCACATATGGTCAAAGATTCCTGGGTATTTTTAAAAAACTTTCCTATGGATTTGAAACATGGCAATATAATATTCCTCACTATAGATGTGATTGACCTTTTTTCATGTATTCCTAAAGAACAAGGACTTGAAGCTTTTAGTGCTAGTATGTATAAGTATTCTAATCTCGAATGGGATGAAATTAGGTTATTAGAGGAAATGATGGCCTTAGTACTAGAAAATAATTATATATATTTTGAAGGTGAACACTTTAAACAAACAAAAGGAGTAGCGATGGGAGCCCTTGCGCTCCCATCTATGCTAATTTGGTCATGCTCCATTGGAAGGATACAGTACTTTTCACTAGTGACTACTTCAAGAATGTTAGATATTATTCTAGATTCCTGGATGACATATATATATTATGGGAAGCTGACATTAATACTATGGAATGTTTTATAGAATTGCTAAATGACAGCAGTGAATATTTAAAATTCACACATTCTCACAATAACAAGGGGTTACCCTATTTAGACACCTTTATTCAACATCAGTCTGGTGAATTTACTTCTTCTATACATAGAAAGGAAACGTTTTCCAACAATTATTTACAGTACACCAGCTGTCATCCAGAGAAACTGAAAAACAATATATTTAAAGGTCAATGTGTTCGTGCTTCTCGCATGACATCTGACACTGATTTATTACATTCCGAATTAAAGTTTATCAAGGAGTTATTCACTCATTGAGGCTATCCCAATGTCATGATGGATTCCACCATTCAATATATTTTACAACATAGGAATTCTAGATATTTTCCTCTATTAGGGAGCAACTGTCAATCTACATCCCAAAGACATTACTACACGTCATGTCTTTGACCCCAAAGAGACTGACAGTCAAGATTCCTTCCATAGAACATATATTTTACAGTTTAATTTAGCTGCCAGTCACATTAAAAAGATTTTAAACCACTTTCGGTATATTATCTCTAAGGACTCCCAACTAAGCAAAGTATTGGGAGTCAAACCTCAGTTCACATACAAAATGGGAACCAATATTAAACAGTTAGTCGAAAGTGGAACTAAGGGAAGGAATAACTGTAATAATAATAAAAAATCATTTATTGGAACGAATCCTAAATGTGGTACTTGCAATCAATGCAAATATATGTCCGAAGAAAACATTATTTATTTGAAAATGGACATAAAAGTGTAGTAAAAAGGAAGGCAGGAAATTGTAATACCAAGATGGTAATATATTTAAGTATTTGCCAACAATGTCCATGTTTTTATGTAGGAAAAACGGAAAGAAATGTAAAGAAAAGGATTTATGATCATATATACTGCATAAGAACTAAGGACAACAACAACGCACTTTATAGACACATAGACAGGGAAGGGAAAAGCCACAGTTTTAAATTCATTATACTTGAAGTAATTAATTATGATCCCAAAGGAGGGGATTTTAAAAGTTTACTCAGTTACAAAGAAATCTGGTGGCAAATATATTTAGATGCCACGACACCACAGGGTTTAAATGATTATATATCAATCAAACCACTGTTATATTATTAATGAAAAAATATTTTAAATAATCATTTTTAATATTTTATTATGGTAAAGTAAGTTGAATATGTATATGAACTAGTTAAGATTACGATTATTTACATATTATTTGGGTATATACATTTTATGTAATTGTCTGTATATGTACAGTGTTTTCACATTCACGCAATATTTATGTATTATTAATGCATCTAGTTACATTATTTTATTGTTATTTTTATGTTATTTTTATGCATTTTCATGCATTGTTATGCATTTATATATTTTTGATGTGTATTTATGCCAGGCTTATGATATAATCAGCAGACTGGAACACTATTTAATTATACATATTAATTTATATATACATATTCATACATTTATATACATTACAATATTATATAATACTATACATGAATTATTGTACATAGTGGTATTTATTTATTAATAGACAGGTATTTAAAAAAAAAAACTTTTTAATATTCATAAAATTGGAAAGAATTAATTATTTATATTTTTATATACATATGCACACATTTCTTAGTTTATGCATTAGTTAAATCATAATATAAGGGTACTGAAATTAATTATATTTATTTATACAAGTGTCCAGCAATTGTACTTTTAAGAATCCATATGCATTTCAATGAATTTATATACGTATCTTAAAGAAATCATATGCGCATTTCAATAACACATACGCGCATTTTAAATAACATTGCGCCTTTAAATTTTTAAAATGTGTTTGGTTTAGGCGCCAAAAAAGTTTTAAATTGTTGAATGTGAACTAATGGTTTAGTTCTGATGAAGCCCGGATGACACCGGGTGAAAGTGCTTAACTGATTTTGGAACTTTCGTTTCGCATTTCAATTGTTTTTTCTTTGTTTGTACATCTATAGCAGTTATTTGGATTTTTCAGTCGTATTAAAGTGAAGACCTGATTTACCGCATCTTCCTTGCCAGCTGTGATTTGTTTCTAACGGAGTGACGGCACTCATTGGTGAACTCTACTTTTATTTTTCCAGTTACTAGCTTGGACTTTCAGTTGAAAATAAGTCTCCCCTGTGGAGAATATAAATTCTCATGAATTTTCAGTATCCCGAATATACTTGAACACCTTGACATCTGCATATTCAAATATTGTAAAATAATAACATTTAAAAACATATAAATTAAATTCTTAAATTTAGTTTCTAAACCTATTTCACATAAAGGTTAATTAAACTGACCACAGAATATTTTCAGCACAATATTATATAATAGTCATGGTCTAAATATTTTAGTAAAAGTTCATAATGGTAGAAAAACCTTTTCAGACTGAAAAATAAATATTAATTTGTTGTTTTTGACTATTCAAAGCTTTCAGATGATTCTTGAACAATCAGAATACTTATTTATGTATGTATGTATGTTTTTGATTATTATTTTATTTATTTATTTCCATTTGTTTACAGGGATAGTCTGAGCCAAAACCCATTTTAAGCAAAAGCACAGGGTGAAAAGCTCCCATTATATGTACATAAGAAGTAGTTACTTTCTTTTTTACACTCAGAGAAATTACAACTGTGCAGTAATTAATAACATGTTACAAAGTAATGTAAACAAAAAGTAAAGCGCATATCATACCGGTGTATTACATCTATTATGTTTACAAAAGCAAGTAATGCTCAGAGAAATTACAAATGTGCAAGAATTAATAACATGTTACAAAGTATTTAATGTAAACAAAAAGTACAAAGCATATCATACCAGTGTATTACATTTATCATGTTTACAAAAGCAAGTAATGCTCAGAGAAATTACAAATGTGCAATAATTAATAACATGTTACAGAGTAATTAATGTAAACAAAAAGTACAGAGCATATCATACCGGTGTATTACATCTATCATGTTTACAAAAGCAAGTAATGCTCAGAGAAATTACAAATGTGCAATAATTAACAACATGTTACAAAGTAATGTAAACAAAAAGTAAAGAGCATATCATACTGGTGCATTACATCTGTCATGTTTACAAGAGCAAGTAACACTCAGACAAGTTGCAAATGTGCAGTAATTAATAACATGTTACAAAGTAATCAATGTAAACAAAAAGTAAAGAGCATATCATGCCAGTGTATTACATCTATCATGTTTACAAAAGCAAGTGATGCTCAGAGAAATTACAAATGTGCAATAATTAATAACATGTTACATTGTATTTAATGAAAGCAAAAGTACAGAGCATATCATACTGGTGCATTGCATCTGTCATGTTTACAAGTAACACTCAGTAACACTCAAATGTATGATTAATGACATGTTACAAAGTGATTAATGTTTACAAGAGCAAGTATACTATGTAAAAAAAGATACAATATAATAAGAGAAAGAAAAGATGTGTGCAGGGACTAATATTATGATATCTGACAAGTGATTTAAGGTGAAATGTAAAGGCAAAGTGTGAGGTTGACTTAGTTACACAGCAATCAGGTGTGTAGGAAAAGAATGAGAATTAGGTGTAAATGAATAAGAATGATTATGTAAATGAATAACAATGATTGTGAGGAGGAAATAAGGCATGTCATAAGGTCTGAGTGTTTGAGAAAGAGTGAGAGTTGTGAAAAGAGTCAGTGTGGGTGCAGTGTGTGTCAGGCTATGGAGTGTGTTTTGTGCAGGAGTGGGTTGGTCCAATTTTTACTTTGCACAGTAACTGTGAGTGATTATTTTCATTTCTGAAATGTGATGGTCTAGAGTTCCATATATGAGTACGCAGAGTATACTTTGTTTAATATCATTTCTGTGAAATGTAACTTCTGAGGTCTTTACCTACTGACAATGTTCTTTTTCATCCTGTTATAGCTATCCAGTTATTTGCATTATGTTTGCATAGGTTCACAGTGTATGAACTGAAAATGAATGTTATACTTAGTTAATATGTCATTCTTTCGTATTAAACTTTGTAACAAATTTATTTAACTGTAAACATATTATGTCAATGTGGAGTTTTTCTCCCCCAGGCCTCCTTTGAAAATGAGATATATCTCAGTTGGACTTTCCTGGTAAACAAATGTCAAATAATTAAATAATGAGTCCTCATAATAATTGTGAGGTTTGACTACTTGTAGGAGGTTGTATGTTTGGGATCTTGGGTTTCTGACTGGTAAGTATTGCTGGATGATGCTTGATGTCCATTCTTCAAATGAGATTTTTAAATTGAGGTTCCATCTGCTTGATTTCCTAGCAGATCAACTGGATGTAAAAGATCCCACAGCACCTATCAAGAAGAGAGAGGTCCTTTATTTTTATACACAAGGAATTCTTATTTACAACATATTTGCATATTTACAAATATTTAGGAATGTACGAATATATAGATATACAAATCTATTTACACATATTCATAATTTCCTTTACAATCGTACTAAATTTTCATCCCTATTAGACCCCCACTCATTATTCCATAACCACCACCTAATTTTATGTAATATTTTTGCGAAAATCTATTTACCAATAAACATGATTTCATTTATAAGTCCAAAAGAAAAAAAAAAACAAGAACACAAGTAGTGAAGGTAGAGGCCCAGGAACCACACAAAACAAAGTCCAAACCACAAATCCAATTTATTGACAGCAAAAACAGAATAAATGCAGTCACTGCATCATCAGATGTCATCCGAGTGAGTCGGACTAGTTGTCTCTTGACACCTAATCTTTTTTGAAATTTGGGATGCCAATTGTCGTAGTGAAGATAAGAACTGGAAAATGTTTTCTTATGAAAAATGTTGGAGCTAAAGCAAACCTTTGAATAATCATTTGAAACTAGGACGTCAAGAAATGCCATCTTGTCCTTGTCGAAGTTGTGGGTAAATTTAAGAAAGCGGGTGCTATTGTTGATGTACATTAAAAAATCGTTCAATTTCGTCAAGTAATCTGTCCAAATGATAAAGATGTCATCCAGGTACCTAATATAAAAGGACCAACTGTCAGCAAATATACTATTGAACACAAATTGCTTCTCCCAATATGCCATAAATAGGTTGGCATAGCTCAGAGCACATGAGGCACCCATTGTCACTCCACTCATTTGTTTGAATAGTTGTTCTTCAAAATACAGACAGTTGTTGCTCATGACTAATTCCACAAGTGTGACAGCTGTGTTGGTGTCATTGTTGTTCAATAACCCTATGTCAAAGAGCATACTTTCCACCCAATCAGGTCCCTCCTTGTGTGGAATGACCAAATAAAGATCTTGTACATCTAATAGATATGGGTAATGCACCTGGTGGATGGCTGAAGTAAATTATCCACATATTTAGCTATGTAAAAAGTTTTGCTCCTGCCTGCATCAACAGCCAGTCTCAGTGGTGGGTTATTGTTTGAACATTATGGATGTCGAGGATTATAACAATAAGATGTTCATGCTCCTTTTTACTGACAGGTGCGCACAGGTATCAAAAAATGAACTTAATATTGCTTATTCTAAAATTGACGGTTGCTCATACGACATGGTCATGCAGGGACAAATTGACAAAAGTCCCTATGAATACTTATCCAATGAACACCCAGTGGTGGCAGGTATATTCAGTATACTGAAAATTCATAAAGACATCTGAAACCCACCACTGAGACTGATTGTTGATGCAGGCAGGAGCAAAACTTTTTACATAGCTAAATATGTGGATAATTTACTTCAGCCCTCCACCAGTTGCATTACCCATATCTGTAAAGATTTATGGGATTTTTTTTATCCAGATTAGCAAATTTACAATTCGTACTGGATTGTGTACTTGTCACAATAGATGTACAAGATCTTTATTCGTTATAAGGTACACACACCAGTTCAGCTTAAAAATGCAGATCATGCCTTCTCAGCTATACAGAGTTCCTTGAAATGGTTACTGAGGCCATAGATCAGTGGTATGTACCCATGCTGCTTATCTGGAGCTTGCCACTACTCACTGTATTGAAACTATTTACAAGCTCTCCCAATTCAACATTAAACCATACATAGTTCATGGATTGGTAAATGACCATCTGACAAAGCCCATAAAATTAATGTCAGGGGGTTTTGGTCTAGACAGAAATTATCTTCAGAGGCATCCTATAGGGCTCTGGCCTAAGTGTCCTCTTCTTTGGAATATAATTCTGTGCTATAAAAGCCAATATCAAGATTATGTAAAAACCTATCAATATGAGATATCCCATACTCATACTCAGAGGACATAGCCAATGTACTAGTGGACAAATTTATTTGAAGCTTCACTCCCCCCATATTTCCAGATCACATACCTTCATCTATAACCCCCCCCCCATCAAATCTCCTGAGAACAAGTCCTCAAGGCACTAACCAAGGCCAAGGACAATACTTCTTTGGGGCCAGGTAGTATACTGGACTACCTCCTGGTCATTCTGAAATGTGGCTTTGTAGACTCTATACAGAGGTTACTCAGTATCAGTCTCCAAACAGGCCTCATGGCAGATGAATGAAGGACAGCAAAAATCATCTTCCTGCACAAAAGTGGGACATCAGTGGACCCAGGAAACTGTAGACCCATAAGCCTGACCAGCCTCATGTATACGACTATGGAAAGGATCATTATTGAATTACTAAATAAGAACAATGATAAGCTACAAACTCTTGTCCCAAGCCACTTAAGCTTCATCAAGAGCAGGTCCTGCCTACTTAATCTTGTCAACTTGTCCAAGAAGGTTACTGAAATGATGGATGAGAGCAAAGCAGTATACACCACATATCTAGACATTCACAAAGACATTCAACATCATCCCACGCTCAAACTATAATAAATATACTCTCCCAGCTAAATGTACATTTCCAATGTAACTAATTGGATAATAAATTGGCAGACACACAGAACCTAGAAAATTAGGGTAGGTGGTTCTAGCTCCTCCAAAAGGCTTGTCACTAGTGGTGTACCCCAGGGTTCAGTCTCTGGACCACACCTCATTTACTTCATTGAGATCAAAGCAAATCTTAAAGGGCTTATGGCTGATCAAGAATATAGGCAACTGCAAACATGGAGTCATCATAAACTCCCCAGAAGACACCAAAATCCCCCAAGAGGGCCTGTCCCAAACAAATAGCTAATGTCAAAACATGAACTAAAACTAAATGCCAAGAAATGTATAGGTGTATCCTTTGGCAAGCATGACTTCCCTTGTAACTATCACATTGACAGCACACTCTGGCAAGCTGCTCCCATATTCAGGGATCTGGGAACCTGTGTTAATGAACAGTCCATTGATACCATGTATCTGCTATAGTAAGGAAGTCCTCTTTCATCGCATAGCTTAAATCTAAAAGTATGGTGTGCAGGTCCAGGGATGTAATCATTCCACTATACTCGGCTCTCATCACGCTGATCATTGTCCCATTCATTGCGTACCTTTCAAACACTTAGCACATCTGGAACAATCACAGTGCTTTCTCAATTAAAAAAAATAAAACATCAAGGGCTTAAATCACAAAAACTATGCAGACTGTCTCAAAGCCCTGTCCCACTTCTTGATATCAGACAGGTTAGTAAGAGGTGACCTCTGCCTCATGTATACAGCCTCAAAAGACTGTATCCGGTCAGACTTATTACACATTCACAATTCCAGTGGTATCATGAGCAACTGCTCAAGGGAGCTCTATCTGTTTTGCAACATAAATACCCACATGTTGAAGAGATAGGTTTTTCTTCTCCACATAAAGCAAATTACTTTTCTTACTCCATTCAAATGTAATTTTGATGAACAGATGGATGAGAAACCAAATTTACCCCTGGTTTTGTATCCATGGCCCTCATGGATAGGGGCAACAATGAAATGTCTCAACATATTTGTGTTCTTCTCACCCCTGGGTTATTTGTATACAAAATATAAGGGCTAAAAACAACCACAGGAATGTAAGTCTAGGCTTCTTATTATTCTCACAAATCCATAACCTAGTAAGTATTTATGAACCTATAGGAATATTGACAGGAATAGGTCCTAAAATTATAACTCCCACAGCTGCATTATAAAGCAAGACACTCTAGTAGCCCCTAACTCTCATCCTTATGTGGAAAGAATGGAAGGGCTATGGGTGGGCTAAGTCATGTTTGCTGAACAGCCAGCAGGACTGGTGTATTTATTTATTCATTTATTTATAAGGCTTAGTGTAAAACAGCACTTCAGTATGGCATTAAAATGTAGAGGAATACAAAAAGGCTTGGAATGTAGGATGGTAAGTGGATTGGTAAAGAGAAGAAGCAACTAGGAAACCAACAGAGTAAAGCAATTGCATGATAACAATGTGAAGTGCTGATAGGTGCTGGAGATTATGGATAAATTGTTAAAAAAGAATCACTGCAGGATATAGATTACCTAGAGTGTTTAGATTAAGGAAAGACCAAATGAAAGAAAACAGAAAATGGAACAGAACTGCAGGGATGAGAACTAAAACAGATTTGTGATGAGGAAATGTGTAGTCAGAGTTGTTCTTTGACTTAGGACTGGACCAGTAAAGTGTACTATAGAAGGTTAAAAGGTACTGGAGGGTACACTGGGGAGCAAGGCCAAAACACAAAGTTGTAGAAATACCATAGATGTTTCAGTAGGCAAATTCCAGCAAAGTCAGCATGTGTATGCCCCAGGGCAGCATAGTTCCTCAGTGGGTAATGTTTCTGCACACAGCCCAGGAATCAGTTACAACCTCCAGCTGCTGACAGTGCAGAATATATTCATTGCCCACATGTTTGCATGGGTTTTCTCCGAGTACTCAAGTTTCCTTCTGTTTCATATTAAAACTGTAAGTTAACTGACTCCACAAAATAATCATATGTTGTATTTACCCAGGTTGTGACTGCAAAAGGGCCCAAGAAGGAAGGGATGTAAAGTGCAGCTATAGTCCCTCAGCGGCCACTGAATTTAAGGCATTGTTTTCTGATTCCTGTATCAGTTTAATTTCAGTCAGATTACCTAGTTACTAGATGCTGAACGTCCTTTAATTCATTTGAAACCTGGCTCACCAATGACCAGCTCATCCTCAACCCCAAAAAAACTAAACTGTTACTCTTTCTTCCTAAAAATGCTGACCACATTAAATCCTCCTTCTCCATACTGTCACTTAATAGCATTCCCATTGAAGTGGAATCCAGCACAAAACTCCTTGACGTCACCATTGATGATCAACTTAAATTTGACCTACATGTAAATAATTGTATCAGAAAAAAAAAACACCAGAAATTAGGGTTCCTGTACAGAAACAAGAAGTTTCTGACTACTGAAGCTAAGATCACTCTCTCTCTCATGCTTCCCTCCTACCTACTCTAATGTATAGCTCCAAAATCCTCACAAATCTCAGTTCTTCTCTACTACAAAAACTAGTATTCTTACAACAAGGTAGCTAGATTTGCTGCCCAAAAACCATATAAATCACATCACTGTCTCTCTCTAAAACACCTAAACTGGCTAGAACTATCCCACCAGCTTCTCTTCTTTCAGCTCCAAATCATCCACTCTATCCTATACCAGTCCTCCTATTGTCCAGTTCTATCCTCTTTTTTCTCCCACTATTCTCCAACCAGATCCCTCTGGAGCTGCACCCAAGACCTACTACATATCTACAAACCCAAGACCAAATCCGGTTGCAGCATATATACCTACCATCATTCTTTGGCTTGGAATAAACTCTCTTGAAGTTAGAACCCTCACACATCCTAAACAATTTAAGAGTGCCACCAAAGAATATGTAAAATGTCACTGGACTTGCCACTGTACTCACACTCCCTAAATTATTTCCCCCATCTAATAGACAACAAATCCCCTGCTCTCTACTTCCCGTCACTAATCCTAATAACTGAACTTTTCCACCTGATCTGCTAACACATTTCTGGTTCATTTGATAATACACGTGCTGTCTAGCAAAAACTTTTAAAATATGTTCTCTAATAATACATGTACTGTCTAGCAAAAACTTTTAAAATATGTTCTCTAATACCCTACATAAAGTCCTAAGCTTATAAATCTTATTCTATTAGAACCACATTCCTGAAAAATTTCTTGTAGATGTTTTAATATGATCTCTCTTACACTAAGTAATGTCCTAAGTTCGTATTTTTATTCTCATTGAATACATTTCTGAATATTTTTTGTTCTTGTATTGCATGGACTATGTATTATCTTATTGTTATTAATTGTTCTTAAAATGTAGAACTGTCTAATGTGTGGAGCTTTTCTCCCCAGGCCTTCACTGAAAAAGGGCTCTTCAGCTCAGTCAGACATACTCGGTCAACAAATGTAAAATAAATAATAACTAAATAATAAATAAACAGCTTTTCAGAAAGAGACCATTTACAGTGCAGTTCGAGGAGTGACCTCTGGTGATATGGCAACTGTCTGATGCCAAACATCATCAAAATAGTTTGTGTTGTCTGAAAACAATTGCTGCAAAAGATATTCAGTGCTGGATTCTGGATGTGACAAACATGTTAGCATTTTTAAGTTGCCTAATGTGAAGTATTATTTGACATATATATTTTTAAACTGGTGCATATATTTTCTCATTGTTATGAAAAATGATGAAATAAATCATTAAAAGATCATGTGCTTTTGACATACACCCATACAAAATTAAACTTTATTTTTTCAGAGGTACTACACATTCATTCCTCCCCAGACTTAAATTTCTTTGTGTCTCTGGTCTGGTTTATTTCCTATCTTCAATTTAAAGTGAAACAGAATACAGTCAGAAATCAAGCATACAGAAAGCACAAGTGTCTGAGAAGTAGTAACCTTGAAGTCTACAGCCTCAATCTGCATGTAAAAAAGTGCAGCATTCAACTTTTTTTTTTTTAAAGGAAGCAAGCCCCCTGATATACACACACACTTAATTTATATTTAATTCTGACCCTGGGAATTACAGAACAATTAGTCTCAATAATAGTAATTGTAAACTTATGGAACGTACTGCAGATGAACTAATAAACAATATAGGTGATGTTATCCCTGGATCCACATCAGTTTGGAGTTGTAAAAGGCAGTTCTTACCTACTAAACCTTGTATAGTTTTTGAAAAGATTACTGAGGCCATGGATAAGTGACATACAGTCCACACTGCTTATCTGGTCTTTGCCAAGTCCTTTGGCACTATCCCCCATTCCCCCATGCCAGGATTATTTGCATAGTCTTTCAATTCTATATTAACTCATAAATAGTTTGCTAGATAGATAACTGGCTGTCTGACAGAAACCATACTGTTAAGATCAGAGATGTTTGCTCTAGAAAGAACAGCATCACCACCAGTATCCCACATGACCCTGTTGGGGCCTCCTGTTTGGTAAGTATTTCTCTGGACTGAAAGCTTGTAACAATGAACTATGGTCCTAACTCTCAACCTCTTAGTGCAAGAAATCTGGCCAAAGCCTGCTAAAATGAGGGGACAAAACCCCACAAATAGGGACAATTTTGAAATATTGCTCTTATAAACTTATAAAGTTGCTACAGTATCAGGGCTTGTGTTAACATACATTTTCTGAAGAATTTGAAGGCTGAAACTCAAATGTATGTCACTATTTAGTGACTTCACTCCTTTGATCATCCCCGTGATTTGCCATGTAACCACAAATTTTATGAGGAACAGACCAAAATAGGAGGCAAAAATCAACAGTTGAGATGTATGAGTATGGCTTACCACATTTGCTGATGACTGTAAAGTGGCAGTGATCATCAAATCATGTTCTGATCTTCATATTCTCCAGACTGCACAAAGCAAATGCTTAATGTGTTAATCCTTGGTTTACTATCAATGCCAAGAAATGCAGTATATGTGTATCATTTTGGTAAAGTAGCAGTATATCTACTTACCATGTAAATAATAATCCTCTTAAACATGGAACAGACATCAGGGACTTGGGTACATTTGTCAACAACACACTCTCTTTTGACCACCATGTCTTTATGGTAGTTAGAAAATCATTCTGCCTTGCACACCTTGTCCTCTGTAGTACCACTTTAAGGTTCTAAGATGTTATAGTCCCACTTAATTCCTCCCTTGTCAGTTCCATCACTAAGTACAATACCTCCTTTGACACGTACCTCATTAAGCACCCAAAACAACTTGGGAAACCTCAGTGTTTCCTCAACAAAAATATCTCAGGTCTCAGTATCCTTAGCTGTTCTGACAGGTTAAAAACCCTGTCACTCTACTTAGTATCATATAGACTTCTGACTGTTGATCTCCATTTAACCCTCCATGCTACGAATGACCCATCACTCTTTGAACTCCTTCAGCTAAACAGAACCTGTGATAAAGTGCACATGTAATCCACACACCAGTTGCTAATATAACCAAATACTGCGACAGGCACCTAACCCAACATATTTCACATTTGTAGAATAGGCTGCCCTTACAAATTAAGCAGAGTACTTTCCTAGCAACCATTAAAATCAGTCTGGATGACTGGATGAGTGATAAATGTTCACCTGGGATATGAGACAAAGATATAATTAATGGGGGAGCACAGTTGCTCTCCCATCAGTACTGGGTGATGTGACTGAGCTTCTCAGTGGTCAACTTGGTTGTAAGCCAAGTAAGAACCTATGAAAGTAGTGTCACCATGAAGATGGGATTAAAGAAAAAGGTGAGGAGGAAGCCTCCCCCGTGAGGTTGTGAGAGGGCTTGCCCTGTGAAATCATAGAGTTTACATTTGACAGTTTTGCAGTATTGCTTTACTTTTCTTGGTATGTCCCTATTTGAGATTCCCAGGTTTTGTTGATTTATATTTTGGCAAGCTACATCTACAGTGGTTTTTTCATCTGACTGTGAGCCAGTCAAATTAAATAAAGCTGTCCAGTCCATCTGTTGAGGCCACATTCAAAGCATTATGGGACCTTTCAATTGCTCTTTCTCAGAAGGATAAGCCTTAACATAAGTGTAATTCAGGTTTGTCTACCTAAAAGAAATTCATGAATCCAATGACATTCTGAAAGCATGGCCATTTGAATTCCCATTCACTAACATATTTGCTGCAGGTCACGACTGGAAGTGATACTGGGAATAAATATACCTACAACTTACATCAGCAGTTAGCCACATGATACAGCTCTTCCCTTCACAAAAACAGAAGAAAGCAGGCCTTTAAATGCTAAGTCTTGACTGCCCTAACTGACCTTTTGGCCTTCAAGAGTCCCATTTCTGTTCTCAGCAAGAGTTGCTGGCAACCCAAAGGAATACCCTCTCACTGTTCAAAGGATTAGTATTCTGAACACGTGACTTCTAGCATTTTTAATACTGTAATTAACACAAAATCTAACTACTGAAAGCCTGGCAAGATAAATGACTGTTTTAATATTCATTGTCAATCAAGAAAATTATCTTATTTTTCTATTTTAAAATTAGTAGCACAAGTTTATACCATTATCGTGGTTAGGCATTCTCAGCATTGCATCAGTCGAGTTTATACTGAGTGATCTATTACACAATGTTACCAAATATATATGCTAAAACCAAGACATTTATGTCCTGGGAAGAGATTTAAATATATATTTATGGGTTCTATATGTAGCTCAAGAAGTTTTTTTTTTTCTCATTAGAATTTCTCTAGTATATTACAGTTTATTAGATGGTTTTGCTAATGTTAGGGTTGAAGACTCATTGGTGTACTGTACTGCTGATAAATTGAATTTAAAAGTAATATCTGGGATTCTGATTTATAAACATATTTTGAGAAACATTACTCCAGAGGAACAGATAAAAGTTTTACAAAGGCGATATCTGTGAATCCATGTGCATATGGTTATGTTAGGAGTTTTTGCTGTGAATGCTGAATGTTGTTTTTACTTATCATTATGTCAGTGTTAGGTTTTGGCATCTCCACAGATTAGTAGCTTGAACTGTGTTCGGTCTTCAGTTAAATGTCTAGTCACTGAGAGAGGGATATCCAGTGTATAGTCAGTACATCAGTCCAAAGCACAGCAGGTCTTCATTGTTTACACTGACCTTTGACATTGCCAAGCATTTTGTCTTTTCTAATGATCTTTCTCTTTACCTGATATGTCTGAAGTATAAAGTCAGTGTTATCATTTGAGCTTCTGTTGAATATTTGGGTTTTTATCGCCCAAGATACTGACTGATTTTTTTTTTGGACAGTCCATAGTACAATATTCTTCTCCAGTGCCATAATTAAAAAATATTAGTTATCAGTTTTCTTCCTATAAGGTTTCTTCACTAACCAACTTTCACATCCATGTGACAAAATTGAAAGAACCATTGCTTGCATCCAGTGCTGAATATCTTTATTGCATCAAGCATTTCTGTCGTACAGTTATATACAGTACTAAGGCTTCAGGCAGCCAAGCAGTAGCATTTAATCTGTATTTTATTTATTTATTTATACTTGTTTATCAAGGTAGTGTGCTAATTAATATCAACCAGTTTCAGGCTCAGCCCTGATGAAATATAAAACATTTCAGAAACAAAAATACAGAAATATAAGTAATAACAGGCTAGCTCAGACTAATTATATATAAAAAAACTATGTATATACATTCTAGTGAACAAGCACAGTGTAATGTACAATCAAGCAGAGTGTAATGTGCGAAATATAAAGTGGGTCAATCTTCAGTGAATCTTGAGAGAGGGTAAGAGATTTGGAAAGGGGATAGGTTAGATGGTATGTCCTGTTTTGAACCAAGAGCATTTGTCTTTGGTGAGGAAGTGCTTTTTGAATTGCATTCTGCATTTGGAATAAGTGTTGATTTCCTTAATGCTGATGGGGAGAGCTTGCCAAAGAGTAGGAGGCTGAGAGGAGAAAGCATGTGCAGTGTTGTGGAGGTAGTTTCTCTCAATATGGTATGCTGCTCTTTTAATTTCTATCCACTCTCCATGAGCTGACACGTTATTGCTGGCAAGCTAGGTGTATGGGCTGAAGCCCTGGAATTTAAATGTAACTTGCTGTAATGACTAATCTGACTTTTAGTTATACCACTAGGTGTGCTCTAGTTGTTTATGTGCATATGTGTGTGATCGTGGACAAGGAGACTGCAGCACTACAGTGAAAATGAAGTCCAGCTTATTTATTTCATGATCATACAATAATGGGTGTATCACAATGCCAGCTAAAGTAGCACTGGGAAACTGGAAAATGTGAAATGAATGCATGAGTGTGCATTCACTGGAGGACAGAAATGACAGGGATGCCTGTATGGACCTTCCTATACTCTAAGGGTGTAGACAAAAGCAGAACACAGAAAAGAGAACGGGGTAGCACAAATGGCCACTGAAGAGGGTAGGTTAAGAACTATATTGTTACTTCTACTTCACAGAAAAGAGAGTGAGGCTAGGAAGCTCATTGCTGTGGAACGATGGTGTAGTAGAAGACAGTGGGGGAATTCAGATGAGCACTAAGCAGGTGGAAGGGTAAAATAAAAAGGAAGGCAAGTTGGGCAGGGCCTAGTTGCACCTTTCAGTAAAATAATTAATATTATTCTTACATTGGTAGTTTTACCTATTCATATTTCAATCCACTTAAGATTTGGAGGAATTGATGTTACTTTGTTTAATGTATTTCTTAGTGCAGCACAATGGTGCAGTGGATAGTGCTATCACCTCACAGCAAGAGGTTCCCCAGTTTGATTCTTGGCTTGAAGGTTTGAAAAAAAGTGTTGTGGAGACTACATGTCCTCCATCTGTTTGTGTGGGTTTCCTCCAGGTACTGTTGTTTCCTCCTCCCACATTCCAAAAAATACAGAAGGAGGACTGGATACTGTAAATTGGCCATAGGTGTGAGTGTGTGGTATGGGAGAACTACCCTGGCAGGGCTACCTACCCAGTTGTGTAAACCTTGGCTCTAGATGACTGCCATTGTTGAAGTTACACCCTGAGTCCATGTGCAAAAATGGGAAAAGGGGTTGTGGATGGATGATTTAATGTATCTCTTCCCATAGCACATATTTCTGTTACTCAGTTACTAGATCTGCAGCTCTCAAGACTACTAAAGACAAGTGCACAGTATGCAAATACACCCTCTGATGTAGCATGTTGTTTTACTTTATTTTGATTATTTTTCTTTCCTTCTAAGTTTCTATAGCATGGAGAAAAACGCATTCTAGACATAATACTAATAAGAGAGTTTCGACCATACTGTGAAAATCTACTTCACTGCTGCAGTTATAGCCATCAGCTATGATTCTGAAACCAAAATCAACATAGAAGCATAATCAATCAGAATCTCTCTTAATGCACTTGGAGTTTGTCTGAGTGGTTGTGTGCATTCGTGTGTGTATATTTCCATAGGTATGTTGGGAGGGCTCTACATATATTTTCTGTATTCAGTCTTTAATGTCATGCTACTGCTTCAGTTTCCCATCAAAGAGCTTTGGGCAGCTTTAGAGCCACAGGTCACAAAGCAGTGGAGGGTACTAACACAGTCAGCCAAAGCATGGGACAATTTATCCATCTTTCATTAATCTTTCAGTAGCATGAATGAATTTGCTGACAGCTTGAAAAATCTGACTACAAGTCTCAACATCTAATTTAACTTTCTGCTTCACACTGAAACAATTCAAGCTAAATCCAGACATCCTAGCATAAAACAAAATCACTTACTACATCACTGTACACAGATGTTTGCAAAGCGAAGGCACTTCCATGAAATTGATATGATTGATGTGTAAAATGATGCATTTAAACTAATGAAAGTGAAAATTTCTGCATGTTTAGTATTTGCTAAAATCAGCCGTTGTTGAAGAAGAAGGCAGCCTCAGTAGGTAAAGAAAGCAGATTTGATTCTAGTTTACAAGCTAGTGAAATGGGAGTAAAAGTGACCACTAGTTGGAACTAAAAGAAAACAAATAAATCAAGAAAAGGAAATTCAGGTATGTCCCCCTATTGAGAAAGAAACTTCCAGCTTGACTGTGTTTATAAAGTGGAATTTGCTGAAATCTTCCCCGAAAAAGAAAGTGGAAAATTAAATGTTCTTTTGCAAAAACAGTGACTGCTCTGAAAGCCAAAGTGCAACAGATGCCTCAAAAAACTGGTTGGTCACCAGTATTTTTTTTCTTGCTTTTAAAGTACATTATTCATTTCCATGAACCTTTATTTTACACTAAATGCAACCTCCAGTTATAGCCTAGTTGATGAAGTTGCAATTTATTAAAAAAAGAAAATTATCTTGTGTACAATCGTACATGTCACCTTTCAAAGTTAAGTGTTCCAGCTGCAGTATTTAGTTGACATGTCGCAGCAGGCCTTTCCAGTAAGTAAGGGTCTCCTGTAATTATAGGGTTATAGCAGCTATACAATACTTTAGGTGGTAGGTTATTGTGGTTTCAGTCTTTATGATGTCACAGCACAAGGTTGCAACTCATTTTTTTTTTTTGAGTGGGTGGCCTTTTTTACCAATAAAATTTAAAAAAAATGCAAAAACTACATGCTGTTTGCATCACAAACTGTAAGTTAGTGCTGTGTATGTCAATGGTTTTATGACATTCATCTTGTAATTGCTTTAAATGGATCACTAAATCTTGGTCAAAATGTTGAATGGAAATGCTGAACAACAGAAAAGTCTATGAATTTTCAGATCCTATGCCCTTATTTAAAGAACCCACAGTTCTTAAAATAATTTGCATAAATGTAAGTAAGGAATATGCAAATTCATGAAGCTTTGTGTGAAAAGCCGAAGAATTCATAAAAGAGTAAATTGAATTTAACTGGCACATCTTGCTTCACGATGGCTGCTCTGAACATTGTAGGGTCCAGACATTTAGCTTTTTTGAAGTGACATTTAAAGCATTCCACTGGAAACATAAGTTTCAACTCTAAAGTGTTTTCCAGACTGAATGTTTGCAACTGAAATCGGAGGAAAGCATAGGAACTTTTGTTATAGATACTTGGATGTGTTGTGTTAAAACTGACTCAGTGTGCTGCATCCAACTTAAACTGAAAATGGAAGAATATCTTTTCCATTCAGAAAGTACAGAGAACAAAACTGTCACTCGCCAGGTCAGAATAAAACAAGTGAGCATCGTGGGTTCTTGTTCAAGCAGCTTTATTGTGTGCAAACACATCATAAATGAGGTTAAGTAACTTTAACTTATAAACAGATTAGCTATCATGCACATGGATGTTAACATGCTGTCTACACCTTCAAAATGGCACTGAAGCTAACACGCGCTTAGTATTTATATGCACACACAGATCTTGGAACTGCTTCTTAAAGGTACAACACACCTGTTATTCTACTTCCTCCCTCTTTGAGAAAATAAGTTAAACATTGTCACAGACAGTAATGAATATGTAATTTACATAGAAATGAATTTTAGCATGCAATTATACAAAACTAGATACATATATGCAACTATGTCCAAGTTGCTGTGTATTTCACACTAGGCTTTGAAATGCTACCATATCATGTGACATAAAATTTGGGATCTGTTTTAGCAACTGGGATTGTCTCTGCTGACTGTTCAATCTTAGAAACACTGGAAACCTGCTGGAACAGTATCAGGAGTCAAGACAAGTTCTGGAACAGGAACATTATCTGGCTTGCTCTGAGAGTTAGAGTCTTTATCACAGGTACGATGCTGCAATATCACTTCTGCTACAGGAAGAAGATATCTGCTATTTCTCCTGTACTCCACACCCTCAGATTTAATAAAATAGGATATCAGCTCTGCACAAATACTCGTTACTTGCCCAATCCAGTTGAAACCTATCGCCGTTTGTATTCTCACTGTCTCTCCTTTTTCCAATGGACGAAGAAATCTGCTCAGCTTATAGCTGGAGCTTTGGAAAGAACACTTTCTAGATAACTGGGCATTGAAGGTTTGAGTGTTCTTAGCTTTAGGCCTCAATATACTAGAACTGATAAGCAATATTGTTCTGGTTTGCCTAGATAGAAGTCTCTGAGCAGGTGAGCCAAGTATATCGTCATGAGGTATGTTTCTGAGATTGAGTGAATTAAAAAAAAAAAAAAACGGTATTATCACGCTTGGACTTTTCAGGTAATTGCTTTGCACTCTGTACTGCACTTTCAGCAAGTCCATTCGATTGCAGATACTCTGGACTACTAGTAACTTGTACAAAATCCCATTCTCTGGCAAATTCTGAAACAATTGAGTGGTGTATTGAGTACCATTGTCAGAGATTAATTTCTGTGGACTGCCATGGACTGAGAAATGGCGTTTCAACTTAGTAATGACTGTAGTAGAAGTTAGATTAGGTAGTAGATCGATCCCAAACCAGTTTGAATAAGAGTACCAGTACTAAGTAATGTTGATTGTTCCACTCAAATATGTCTGTAGCTACAATTGACCAAGGTAGATCAGGAATTTGACTTAGCTGAAGTGTCTGTCTTTGCAAAATATGCTTTAGTGCTATTACATACTGAACAGGAAGAAAGTACTCTATCAATGTCTTTTGCAAAGAAGTCCAAAATACTAGTCCTCACTCTTCTTTTAGTAGATTCGGAACCCGGATGACCACAATGCAAAATCTGGATATATTCTTGTTGTAAAGAAGCTGGAACAACAATTTTAGGACCTTTAAAAATAATGCCATCTTCCATCAGCATCTTCCATCAACAACTCATCTCTGTAAGGAAAGTAAGATTGCACTTCCCATGGTACACTGGATTGTTTTGATGGCCATCCAACACTAATATAGTAACTGAGCTTCTGCAAAACTGAATCAGTCATTGTATGTTCTCGGAGCTCATCAAGTCTTGGGGTAGAAAAATTACGCACTTCCATGACATCAAAATCAAAATCAAAATTCTCTTTGTCACGCTGTTCCATTGTATTTCTAGGTGCTCTGGATAAGGTATCAGCCAGATAAGGAAGTTTGCCTTTCGTATAGACCATTCTGAAGTTGTACTTTTGCAATTTGAGCATCATTCTTTGTTATCTCACTGGAGCTGAATGCATAGGCTTCTTTAAAGTAGTAACCAAAGGTTGATGATCAGTTTCAATCTGGAGTTCTCAATCACAGATATAATCAAGAAACTTAGAACATGCAAACACTATTGACAAAAGTTCTTTCTCAATTTGAACATATTGCAACTCAATATGGTAAGTGTTCTAGATGCATAGCCTACTGGCTTGCTTTCTTGAAGAATAACTGCACCTAAACCAAATTTTGAAGCATCTCAAGAAAGAGTTACTAGTTTGTTGACATCATAGTATCTTAATGTTTGGGGGGGGTAGCAATTTTCTCCTTAAGAACTTTAAATGCTCTCTGGTGCTGGTCAAGCTATGACCAAGTAACATTCTTATGTGTGTGCTCTCTCAAAGATGCTGTCAACTCACTGAAGTCTGGTATAAACTTGCCTAAGTAACTGACTATACCAGGAAAATGCTGCAGAGCTTCACATTATCTAGTGCTGGCATTTTAAGAATGGCTGCTTGCTCAGACGGGTCTGGTCTCAAGCCCATACTTGTAAACAAATGACCTACATATGCAACTTTGGGTAGTCTAAATTTGCATTTCAGAGGATTGAACTTTAAGTTCACATCATGTGCTCTGTCTAGAACTCTCTTAAGATTTCTGTCATGCTCTACCTCACCATTGCCTCTAACCAGTATATCATCTACTATTATGGCACAAGGATAACCCAAAAAAATTTGTTCCATTGTGTGCTGAAAGACTTCACTTGCAGAATTTATTCCAAATGGCATACTGAGGGGTCTGTATCTTCCAAATGGGGTACTGAATGTAGTCAGTAATGAAGATTTGCGATGAAGCATCACTTTCCAAAATTAGCTCTTTGCATCTAAGACAGAAAAAACAGTGGCATTCGGTATCAGATCTGCAACCTCTTTGACTGTACACATGGCATGATATGGTCTCTTCAATGCTTTGCTTAAGTCTCTTGGGTCAATACATATTCTGATTTCATCTGGGCCTTTTTATGAGCTGCTACCATGGACAACACCCATTTGGTAGGTTCTGTAACTGGACATATTACACCTTTGTTGCACCATTTTGTCCAACTGAGCCTTGACCTTATGCTCTATAGCTATCAGAACTCTTCTTGCTGGTCTGACCAGTGGATTGATTTCTGGGTCTAATTTCATAGAATACACAGCTAGAAGTTTGCCCAATCTGTCATCGAAAATATCAGCATACCCTTCATGAATCTGACAAATCTCAATAGCTTTACTCAGTGTTAAATCACTGTCACAACTAGTTGTTCACCAGCTCTGACCCTTGCAAAGGTATCTGCAAACATGACATTACACTTTGAACCAGTGCCTACTTTGAGCTCAGTGGATTTACCATTGATCTCAACAGTACGAAACACTTCATTTCTTGCCAGTAAATCTACTGCATCAATCTTGTCTCCAATTACTGACACACCGTCTACATAGAAAGCAGACTGTTGCAGGTCAATTTGATTAACTTGCTTTTTGGAGTGACTGTTCTTTGTAACTCTGTGAGGCTTACTCAATTTACAAAATCTTTGGAAAAGGTTCCATTTCTTGCACTTATGACATTGCTGACCATATGCCATCCACTTTTCTCTTCTGGACTCATGGTTGGCACCACAATTGCAACATTTAACACTAAAGCTTGATTTGCGTTTTGCTGATTCACTCTGATGCTGTACTGAGGAACATCTGTTTTGCACTAGGTACCCTTGGTTTTGCACTGAGCATGCTCCTTTAACTGAACTGTTCTTGGAATGTGCTAGAAAACTACAGGTTTTGCCTGGAAGTCCCACAGGGACTGCTGCTGCCATGTGCTTAGGCCTGCTATTGCTTGTCACATGTTGCTTGCTGTCTACATGAGCTCTAGAGACTACTGAAACCATGCTCTTGCCACTAGCAAGCATATTTGTGTGCCTTTCTGTAGCTTCATGAATCTGACAAATCTCAATAGCTTTACTCAGTGTTAAATCACTGTCACAAAGCAAAATCTTTCTCACAGCAGCATTATTAATACTACACAGAAGTCTGTCCTTTATCAATTCATTCTTTAAAACACCAAACCTATATGTTTTCGCTTTGTTTCTCAGGTCAGTAATGTAAGCTGCAACAGTTTCCCCTTGCTTTTTTTTTTACTCAGATAATTTTTATTTTAAACATATAACATATTGAATGCTTATTTTACATTTTAAATAATAAATTAGATAACTATATACAGTATTTACATTCAATAAATAAAATAAAAACTGTCTGGATAAACATTGCACGCCACTCTTTATTAGAAAAAAATGTGAGTACTTTCGCAGAGTCCTCTCTGCTTCATCAGACATATTGTAGCAGTTAGAAATTCATTTAAATAGTGGTGCATCATGGTGTCAACCAATCAGTTCCATGTTAAAATCAGTAAACCAAAGAATGCTCATGGTATAAAAAAAAATATATATATATATATATATACACAAATACATATATAGACTGTATAAAATGTGAGACGCATTTCTAACCATCTGGGTACGATATTAAAAGCTATATAAAAGATAGAAAAAATATATATATAAAAACAAATACTAAATAAGTTGGAGCATCAGTGCTTCAAGGCCCTGTTTCTGAGAAATGGTTTTAAAGAAACCTTAGAGTTTAGACCAGGTGGTCTGTCTGCTTGGAACTTAATAATCCATTCTTGTTCCAAAGCTTCAGTATTGCTAATAATATTTCCACCTCTTTTATTTCTATGGACAATATGGAGAACCAGGAACTTAAAAGTGTGTGTGTTCCCCTCTTGCATCACAAGCATTGCTAATGCATTGCTTTCTTTTTTATTTCTAATATCTCTCATGTGTTCTAAAATTCTGTCCTTCAATAATCGATTTGTTTTACCTATATAATAGGTTGGACATTTCGTGCAGAAACTAAAGCATACTATATTTACAGTGTGACAGTCAGCATAAAAGTGTGCATCAATGGTGAAACCTCTGATAGGGTGTTTATACTGTCCCCCACCAAAAATGAATG
Organism: Protopterus annectens; assembly: GCF_019279795.1. Lineage (NCBI taxonomy): Eukaryota > Metazoa > Chordata > Ceratodontiformes > Protopteridae > Protopterus > Protopterus annectens. The sequence goes on along the minus strand of NC_056743.1, from coordinate 628,174,784 downwards.
GGCACGCTGTGCATCTCCTGCAGAAAAACGTGCCCATCCTATCAGACTTCACATATTTTGGCTCATCTGTTTTCTTGTAGCACAATTGTCTTTTAAGAGACTTATTATTTTTAAAGGAGAAAGATGGTGTCTCTCCTATTATTCCATCAAATTCTTTCACACTCGATAAGATATCCCAGTTATTTCTAACTATGTCACAAATTATATTAATGTTACTTGCAAAAGTCAGTGGTACTCGCAGCGTATTATTCATTATATTTCTTGCTCTGCCTGAAGTTGTTGTTATAGTATTCACATTTTCCATGGGTAAATCATTTGCATGTTTTCTTCTAGCATTATAGTAAGGTTGGCATTTACCTTTCCTTTCTTTCCATGCTAAATCAATCTGCCTCTCAATATCTTTCATTTTATACCTCCTTTCACTAAATTCATGCTTAAGAAGAGTCAGTGCTTCACATAAAGTTGCATCATCATTGTGTAGCCACATACAATGAACTATCTGTCCTTTCAAAACATTTGCTTTTGTAAAACTAGGGTGCTTACTACTATTATGCAAAACATTATTTTTTCTGACAGGCTTCCTATACAATGAGGTAGAAATTAGTTCAGGGGTATTTCTTTTAACTTTCACATCTAAGAAGTCAATCTCTTTGTCAGAATACTTATAGGTAAATTTTAAGAATGGAGTAATAGTGTTCATATACCCCAAGAATTGTTTAAGATGGAGCTCATCATCATGCCACAGCAAAAAATATCATTTACAAAAGCAAATGTTTTGAAAGGACAGATAGTTTGTTGCATGCAGCTACACAATGATGATACAACTTTATGTGAAGCACTGACTCTTCTTAAGCATGAATTTAGTGAAAGGGGATACAAAATGAAAGATATTAAGAGGCAGATTGATTTAGCATGGAAAGAAAGGAAAGGTAAATGCCAACCTTACTATAATGCTTGAAGAAAACATGCAAATGATTTACCCATGCATAATGTGAATACTATAACAACTTCAGGCACAGCAAGAAATATAATGAATAGTATGCTGTGAGTACCACTGACTTTTGCAAGTAACATTAATATAATTTGTGACATAGTTAGAAATAACTGGGATATCTTATTGAGTGTGAAAGAATTTGATGGAATAATAGGAGAGACACCATCTTTCTCCTTTAAAAATAATAAGTCTCTTAAAAGACAATTGTGCTACAAGAAAACAGATGAGCCAAAATATGTGAAGTCTTATAGGATGGGCACGTTTGCCTGCAGTAGATGCACAGCGTGTCCATTCATTTTTGGTGGGGGACAGTATAAATACCCTATCAGAAGTTTCTTCATTGATACACACTTTTATGCTGACTGTCACACTGCAAATATAGTATACTTTAGTTTCTGCATGAAATGTCCTGCCTATTATATAGGTAAAACGAATCGATTATTGAAGGACAGAATTTTAGAACACATGAGAGATATTAGAAATAAAAAAGAAAGCAATGCATTAGCAATGCATATGATGCAAGAGGGGAACACACACACACTTTTAAGTTCCTGGTTCTCCATATTGTCCATAGAAATAAAAGAGGTGGAAATATTATTAGCAATACTGAAGCTTTGGAACAAGAATGGATTATTAAGTTCCAAGCAGACAGACCACCTGGTCTAAACTCTAAGGTTTCTTTAAAACCATTTCTCAGAAATAGGGCCTTGAAGCACTGATGCTCCAGCTTATTTAGTATTTATTTTTATATATATTTTTCTATCTTTTATATAGCTTTTAATATCGTACCCAGATGGTTAGAAATGGGTCTCACATTTTATACAGTCTATATATGTGTTTGTTATATGTGTTTTTATATTTATATATATATATATATATATATATATATATATATATGTGTGTGTGTGTGTATATTTTTATACCATCAGCATTGTTATTTGGTTTACTGATTTTAACATGGAACTGATTGGTTGACACCATGATGCACCACTATTTAAATGAATTTCTAACTGTTACAATATGTCTGATGAAGCAGAGAGGACTCTGCGAAAGCGCTCACATTTTTTTCTGATAAAGAGTTACATGCCGTGTATATCCAGCAAGTTTTTATTTTACTTATTGTTTCTTCTTTATTATCGCTGGTTACTTCATCCTGAGTCGAGGATTTTATTCCTGTAATATTTACATTCAGCCTGACATAAGTAAACTTAAGATACCAACAAATTCCTGAGCATAGATGATGAGTCATAATACATAAGTTATCAAGAAGAGACTGATTCAAATTGCAAAGTGTCAGTCAATGACAACATTTTCCTCCAAGGGTTATTGACTAATGGTTTAGGATGAATTCTTAGCTCTTTGGTTTTAATCTCCATTAATGCTGTCTTCTTTAGTAGAGGTAGAAAGTCTTCCATAGTAGGTGCTGTATTGGAGTTCCATTTCCTTATAATGCATTTCCTAGCTATTGCTAGTATTGTCCATATTAAATACAATTTTTTTTTTATTCATATGAGGGCCTTCATTTACATTCAGTAAGATTAGAGCTTTAGTTAAAACAATGATTCTGTATATACAGCTTACAGAAAATTAGTAATATAATTCCAATATATTTTGATATCAGTACAGTCATAAAAGATATGAAACCAATCTTCTTTAGATGTTCATTGACATCTCCAACATAACCCATTTCCGGAAGAGTTGATTTTTGAAATTTTATCAGGCATTAAAAAGGATCTATGTAGAAATTTCCATTTAAATATTCTCCAGTACAATGAGTAAGATGTTACCTTAACTGAAAGTAAGATGTTTGATTTATTTTCTGTTGATAAATATACCGAAAGTTCTTTAGTGATATATTACCAATAGGTGGTTTTAGGAATTGTTTTATAAGTTATTATTTCTCTATATAAATATGAAATTGTATTCTTCATATAAGCATTATTATATATAATTCCAAAGAGTCAATTTATACATTTTGGGATACTCTTGAAAGAAGAATTGTTAATTATTCTACATAGAGCCTTGGTGTATGTTAAAACACTCTGTAGTAGTAACAGCTGCCTGTCAGGTGCCAGGATCCACCACATAACACAAGCACTCAGGTCACTCCAGAACAAGTACAAATATGACTCTGTCATTGTCCATGTTGGTGTGAATTACCTGAGCCGTACCTCCCTGGACTACATGAAAAGAGATATAGAAGAGCTCTCCGATCACGTAGCCCAGGCCGGTATGACCCTGACCCTGAGTAGCATTTTGCCCTCACCAAGAATGATACCATGGTATAAAGAAAAAATTCTCGATTTCAACAATTGGCTAAGTTTCTGGTGTCATTCAAAGGGGATCCAGTGTCTGTCCGCTTGGGATGACATGCTCGACAAGCCATGCTGCTTCACTAGAAATGGCTTGCACCTGTCACCCTTAGGCTTTCGAATACTAGCCAAGGCTCTTGCCACCCCCATAGTGCCTTTTTTAGGCAAGGCTCAAAAGACAAACCCACTGCCATAAATAGCACAAGTAACAAAAAACTGAGGGTAATGCTACTCAATGCCAGAAGTCTAAACCTCAAAATGCATGCACTCGAGGCACTCCTCAGTATGGAGAAAATCGATATACGTGCAGTAACAGAAACCTGGTTTAAGGCTCCAGAGAGCACCCTGGCACTACCAGGCTACAACTCATACCATACATTTCGGCCACAGAACCCGAATCAAAATACAAAAGCCAAGGGCGTATCCATATTCATCAAGGATACCCACACCTCCAGGTTAGTGGCACAGCACGATGCTTCAGAGATCATCCACATGCAACTAACAATGGGCAAAACTGCAATTCAAATTGTAGCTTGCTACAGATCACCCAGCGTGTCTCAGGACCCCCATTCCACATTTCTGGAAACACTTGGAAACATAAGGGTCCTATCAAACACCCTAATATTGGGTGATTTCAATTACCCAAACATTAACTGGGAGAACTACTCAAGTACTAACTCCCTTGCCCAACATTTCCTAGAATTTATAAGCTCAAATGCCCTGGTTCAACTGGTCAACACTCCCACCAGAGGTGACAACATATTGGACCTGGTCATCACCAGCATGGGCGACCGGTGTTCCACACTGGAGGTCAAGCCCTTGCTGGTTAGATCTGACCATAAACAAATAATTTTGGATATCCACATTCCGCCCCCAACCCCGGACAAGGAAATCACCATGAAAAACTTTTCAAAAGCAAACTTCACGTTACTTAAGACCGAGGTGGAAAGTTTCAAAGCCCCCATGCTGAGGAATAACGCTGTCCAAGCCACAAAATACTTTACTAATGCATTCTACGGGCACCTATAAGAATGCATGGATCGTGCCATCCCAAACAAAACCAAGACTCACTTCTCCAAGAAAAGGAAACCAGTCTGGTGGACTCCTGCCATAAACACGCTATACAATAGAAGGAGGAAACTAGTACAGAAAAGAGTAAAATTCCATGAAGGGAAGACATCCCTGATCAGTATCAGCAAGAAACTACAATCCCTCATAAAATCATCCAAGGCAAGCTTCGAAAGAAAAATTGCCAAGGACTCCAAAGATAACCACAAGGCATTCTTTAGCTATGTCAAGAATCTAAGTGGCAATGCTCAGATCTGCTTGGAGTTAGTGCAGAATGGCACAAAATACACTGAACCAACCAATATCACCAACATCCTGGCAGACAGGTTCAGTGCAAACTTCACCCCCCTTCTCACCGCCAAAAGGGCCCATAACCATACCAGAAGAATGCAGAGTCCCTGAAATCACAAACACTCAGGTTAAAACAGCCCTCTCTAAAGCCAAAAACACAGCATCAATGGGACTGGACAGTGTCCCAGGCTGCGTTCTACACAAGCTCAAAGACGAACTAACCCCTCACCTAAACACACTGTTCAAATTCAGCCTTTCCACAGGCTACATACCCATAGAGTGGTGCACAGCAACGGTTATTCTGCTCCACAAAGGTGGAGCCACAACAGACCCTGAGAACTATCACCCTATAAGCCTGACTAGCTTGGTCTGCAAGGCTTTGGAGCGCATCATCATGGAACTCATTAATAGAGACATTGGGAACCTCCAGACACTGGACCCTGCCCAGTTCAGCTTTGTTAAGGGCAGATCATGCTTCCTAAACCTGGTGGACTTCTTTGAGACAGTTATCAAAGCTATAGATGAGGTAAAGATGGTACACACAGCCTTCCTACACCTTGCAAAGGCCTTCAACACCATTCCGCATTCTGGTATTATAGACAAGCTCACCAGCCTGAACATAAACCCCTATGTCACAAGATGAGTTGCCATCTGGCTCACAGACAGAACCCACATGGTGAGAGTTGCAGGAGCTAGGTCCGACTCTAAACCGGTTACAAGTGGCATTCCCCAGGGCTCAGTCCTAAGACCCCTCCTGTTTGTCATATACTTCTCAAAGGTACAGGCAAGCATAGGAGGACTATGGCTGACCAAGTTCACAGACGACTGCAAACTAGGGGCTATAATTGACTCTCTGGCTGACACAGACATCCTCCAAAAGGGTCTCACTGAGACGGATACCTGATGTCAAAATCATGGCCTCAAGCTAAATGCCAAAAAGTGCATAGTCATCCTCTTTGGAAAAAACAATGTACCCACAAACTACCACATAGGTGGTAATCCCCTAAATACAGAAGGAATAATAAGGGATCTGGGGGACCCAAGTAGATTGTAATCTCACCTTTGATAATCACATTGCCAAAGTGGTTAGAAAATCCTTCTACTTGGCCCACCTAATCACAAAAGGGTTCGCATCCAGATCGAAAGAGGTCATTGTGCCCCTCTACTCATCACTCATCAGACCCATCATAGAGTACAACGCCCCATTTAGGGTGTACCTTACAAGACACCTGCAACAGTTGGAAAGACCACAGAAGTACCTCACTAAGAGGATCACTGGCCTCAAACAGGTGCCCCATGCAGCTCGACTGAAGAAACTCCAGCTGTACTGGTTGCATACCGCCTACTCAGAGATGATCTCTGCCTGACATACAAGGCCATGTCCAACCCAGAATTGATGGACATGCTCCATCTAAAGAAAACCTTATCCCCTTGAGCCACATGCTCTAGGGATCTAAACCTCACCACAACAATAAATAAGACGTGCTGGAGGGATAGATTCCTGTCCCAGAGACTTCCCATGCTTTGGAACAAGATTCTAATCTACATTAGGCAGAGCTCCTCACTAACACTCTTCAAAAGAAACCTTGACGAGTGGATGGGAAACAGAAAGTTTACCCCAGGGATCACTTCAGTGGGTCTGCTGGACAGAGGCACAGGGAACTAATCTAAGGGGGAGTCAAAAGCCAACACATTCTGGCTAGGCTTATAAATGCCTTTGGGCAGATAGCCTAGTACCTACCTATGAACCTAAATCTTGAGATGTTAATCCATAAGTTGTCAATAAATATTGTGTATCCAAGACCTTTTGATCTCTGATGAAATGCTGCCAACAAATTCAATTCTTCTGTTCCCAAGAAATAAAAACTTCTCTGTGTACCCTATCAGGAAAGTTCCTTGTAATGCTAAATGGGATTAATACTGCAAACCAAAGTTTATGTCCATATTCATATTAACAAACTTCCTGAAGACATTAAAGGATTGATTGTTTAGATTTGATTTAGTAGGTTTTGTTAATTATATTGTATATTTATACTCAACGAATGCCATAATTTATTGACTTTGTCTGTTGCTGAGAGATTTTTTAACAAGGTACTTTCATTTGTTATTATGACTGAATGCATCAGCTTCCAGTTAGAAGAGTAGTTAGGATTTATCCAGTCTATAACAGTTTTGAATATGGAAGCTCTTACATAAGATTCAGTATCTGGAAAATGTAGCCCACCTTGTTCCCACTGTCTGATGTCATGTGAGAATGCAACTCTGTTTCTTTTAGTAAACAATAGGAATTTTAACAAGAGTGAAGTTATTTCCTTAAGAAATCTTCTCTCAGGCGACAGCAAAACGGCTTGGGCTACATACATTTTCTTGGGGAGTAAAACCATTTTTATCAATTGTAGTCTATCCTCAAGGGTTATAAATATGTTGTTCCACTTGTTCACCAATGTTTTGATTAAGCTAATAATCTTATTATAGTTAATGTTTAGTATCGCTTCTGTATCTTTACACAAAACAATCCCTAAATAGTTTAAAGTGGACACTTGTTAGCCAGTAATGTAGTTTTTATTTACTTGTATTTCTTTTTTTTTTGTTCAATAACAAACATTTTGATTTTGATTTATTAAGTGAAGACCTGAGATCTTATAAAATGTTCGTATTAATAGAGCTACTTCATCTAATACTTTCTTTTGAGTTAGGTAGGGCAAGAAGCACATCATAAGCAAACAGCATTATTTTAGAGCTTTATTTGTCATATATATCTATACCTTTTATCTTTGGGTTGATTTGTATTAAAATAGCAAGTATCTCTATAGCCAGTGCAAATAAAATGGGTGACATGGGACAACTTTGTTCAGTGCCTTTAGTAAGTTGAATAGCTTCTGAAGTAAAAGGTCCTATTTTAACATACGCTAAATTATTTTCATAAACACTCTGTATAATTGAAATAAAAGAGAGGGAGAAGTCAAACATATTTAAAATGTTAAATAAATAATCCCAGCTTAAATAGTCAAAAGCCTTCTCTATATCCAAACCAATTATCAAAGTGTCTTGATTTTTCCCCTGTTTAGGTAATCAATTAAAGTTAGCACCCTTTTAATATTGTTGTGTGTATATCTATTATATATGAATCCACTTTGGTTGTCATTAATTAGTTTGGATAATGGGATTTTTATTCTATTAACCAATAACTGACATGAATATTTTACAATCATTGTTCAATAAAGATATTGGCCTATAGGAACTGCAATAGTCAGGTTCTTTATTTTTCTTTAAAATAAGAGTAATTAAAGAATATCTCCATGAAGGAAGGATTGTTGCTTGTGTTTGAACCTGAAGTAACATTTTATATAGTAGAGAAGTTACAGATGTAGGAGAAAGTTTATATAATTCTATAATTAAACCATCTATACCTGGGGCTTTATTAGGTTTACTTTATTTAATCTTGTCCGTAATTTCCTTCCATGTGATTGTTTTTTTCAGCTCTATCTTTAATTCTTCAGAATTTTTTTATGTTGGTATATATAGCTTCTAGATTCAATTGTTCAACTGGAATATTTCCACTTTTATACTGTTTTGCATAATGATGATTAAATGCATTCAATATATCACCTGTATCCGAGACTTTCTTTTTCTTCCCCACCTGTAGGATGTTAACAATATTATTGGCTTTAGATTGCATTTTAATCGTTAGAGATAAATTATGCAAATGCTTTGAAGAAGTAGCATAAGAATTTATTTTTAATCTTTCTATGGCTAGGTTGGTTTTATGGGTTAATATTTCATTGTATTTTTTATTTAGGTCTTCTATTTTCTTTTTATTTTTGGAGAATTTGAATCCTTTTTGGATTTAAATAATAAAAGTTGATTTTGTAATTCCTGCAATTCTGATTCCCATTCTTTAATTTTATTTTTGAACCAATTAAGGGTTTTGCCATACATATAGGCTTTTAGTGAATCCCATACCATAACTATAGTAATTTCTGAAGTGTGATTAATGTCCAGAAAAAAATGGAGTTCTGATACTAACCAAGGCTTAAATTCTTTAATTTTTGTAATACAGGAAGGAATTCTGGAAGTAATAATTAATGGCTTAAAATCTATTTGAAGTTTCAGAATAAGAGAATTATGATCTGAGAATGGACATGGGACTACTGAAAAAGTTAAAATCTTTGAATATAGATCTTGGGAAACATATTTTATCAATTCTGGTTTGGGTGCCGAATCTATAGTCTTGATGAGAAAACAGTAATGAATTGGTTTCTTTAGCATTAAAAGCGTCTCTTAATTTAAATGTCTCAATCCATTTTTTAAAAGTTTTTCAGTGGAGGAAAGACATAGGGGCTTCTTAATAGTGGTTTCAGAAATATCAGTAATACAGTTAAAGTCACCTCCTATTAGTATGTTACCTTTAAAGTTATTTGCAATAAGATCCAAGTGCTTTTAGCAGTCCCCACTCCAATGTCAAGAAACCAATATAAATTTACTAATGTCCATATTATATTATTAAATTTCAATACAACAATAGCTGTAAGTCCATCTTTATCTACATATTTGTATGTAATTTCAGGGTTAATAAAATTATTTTTCCATAGAATTGTTACTCCTCTGGTCTTTGATTTATAGGAAGACTGAGCTAGAGTTATGTATTCATTAGGGTTCCATATAGTTTTATCATTTATTTTAAAATAAGTTTCTTGTAGAAAGACTACTTGAGCTTCATTTAATTTTAAATACCTTAACAGATTGGATCTCTTATTTGGATTATTTAAGACATCAGTGTTTAAAGATACCTATGTTAAATCCATATCAGACTGTTTTTAAAGAATGAATCTATTCTGTTATTCTTTCCTAATATACAAGTCTCCTCCATTAATATTAATACTATATTAATTCATAACATTCTAAGTAATTTAGTCAAGAATATTTCTTTTATGAATACAGACAGAAAAAAAATTAAGTCAGGCTTAAAAAAGATAGAAAAAGATTTAAGTAATAATGTATTAAATAAAACTGATCTAATATAAACTTTAACCCACACCATACATGGAATGAAAATCATTCCTAGTCCAGCAGATAAATATAAATGTATTAGACTGACCATCATAACTTCTCTCTCCATTTCTTCCGAGCTCCATAAAGAAATAAAAGTTGTTTAAGGAGACTACTTTATGAATAAAAAGTGGAGTATAATATTTTATCATACATTGTATCAGGCTTTGTTATCTTCCTATTAAGTGTACGTATATATCAATCGTAATCTATTAAACCAAAAGCAATATTAATACATAGATAATTAACCTAGTATATAACTCAGTTATAAAAGAAAAAAATCTAGATCTTAGTAATTTATGCTTCAAGAAGGTATACTAACTTATAATTCCATTAACCTTTAGTAAAACTGGTTAATCAGTTAGTAGATCTCAAAATTTAATCCTGAAACATCTGATGATTGAACAGTAAAGCTATATAATTTGAAGTGCTTTAACAAATCATTAAATTCTAATGAGTATTCAGATGCTCACAGTTAGCCACATATAATGCATAAATATTGAATGATAAAAGTCAGGTAATCTTTAACCATGTACTTTGTCAATCAACATCTTTTTTGGTTAAACTTTGTATGCCTACAATAATCAGTAAATGGAATGAGTGTGTATAGAAGCATTTAAATTGCTTTCTGTTAGCATTACACGTGTTATCTATTAATTTACACATTTAGTAATTCTATTAGTATAAAGATAAATAAGTAGGTGACACGCCATCAATTACTATGACCAATGTATAACACTTCAGGTTCTTCTAAAGATATTTGAATATCAATCTAAACCAGTGGGACAGCTGGTGATTCCCATTTATTTATATATTAAATATAAGCAGTATCAGAATTTTTCATTGTGATGGTGTTAGATGTATTCACAAGTTATGATGCATTATAATGATCCAGCGTCCTTGTTGATGAGAACTAAACTATATCAACAGTAATGCTATTATGACTATTTCATCTGAAATTCCTTATGACAATATGTTAATGGCCATCATTTATGCAGGGTCACAAACTATATTTGACCTATAATGGGAAACTGGTTAACCTATTTACACTTATGATTAGATAAAAAAAAAAAAATACGTTTTGCAGGAGTACTCTAAATATGAAGACATTTACCAAAATGTATTTCTCAGTCTCAAAGTATCCTTGCACATGTGTATGATCTTCAGAGATAGAAGGCTATCTTCTACACTAAAGTCTTTGATATCAGCTATAGGTTATAGACTCTTACATCTATATATCTAAATCATGGGACATAAGATAGAATTCTTAATGAGAAGCATATGCAAGTCCACACCTTTTTTTTTCCTTTTGGTGTGTTCAGACATCTGTCACAAATTGACACCATTAACCCAGAGTGACATTTAATCATTGAATAACTTGTATCACCTACTAAAGCCCTTAGTGAGTTAAAGAATATTAGGGTGTGCTCACTGTAAAATTTTAAGCAAGCAAGAATCAATAAGATGATAAAAAAATGTTTATTCCTGAATTTTCCATGTTGTCGGCTCGTAACAAGTCTGTCAATATTTTCATGCCCTATCACAGATAATTAATCTTATCAGGTTGTAAACAGCTGCAGCTGGCTTTCAGTATTAGGTGCTTTTTAAGTTAAACTACTAAAGGCACATAATTTGATTTGTCCCTGATTATCTGATTTATCTCCGATGTTACCAAGTAAACTGTTCTGGCAAAACACTAGTAAAATAATCCTTTGTATACAGTGGTGATCTTGTGAGATGGTATGCTGAGGGTAGTTTAGGAGAAGGAGCTGGAACCGAGGGATGTAATACAATAGATAGAGAATCTGTGTGTGTGTATGTGTGAGTATGTGACCCAGATTTGTATGGTGGTGTCATCTGACCAGTTATTTAAACTGTTTGGCTGATTAATTCTTAGATATGCAAATTATAGTACAATCTGTGTCACTGGCATGAGAAGCATGCATGATTCTGCCTCACATAATAGTATAGCAGTGTAATTCCTTATCTAAGCAATCCAGTATGAGTTTCATCCTTTGTCATTTAACTACATGTTACATTCATAAGATGCACACCAAATAAATGTCTTAATAATCCGTGTTCCAAGATAGTTAAACAGTTAAGGAAATAATGTGCTTTCTACCCTTATGAGTGTTTTTAGGTAACAGAGCAAGTAAAATACAAATTTCATTTGGTAGTGAGCAAGTTTTATATAAAAAAATTTGTTAAACTGTTTCCATTATGCCCCCAGCATGATGTCTGATTAACAGTCACACAACACACTGTTTAAGCTAACCTTCTCATCCCTTCTGTAAAAAGTTCCAATAGCCAATCACTGCTTTTGTTCCCTTTATCAATGACAACCATAATCGTGCATCACGCCTTGGAGGCAGAGTGATTCAAATAATGGATTAGGCTCTTATACTATCTCATGCTGAGGAAAGCTTCACTTCGAATAGCTATTGAGATCTCTTATACTCCTGCTTTTTTCTCTGTCAAAAATAAAGAACCATCAGGTGCTAAAGCTAGTAATCCCCAGAGGTAAAAGCCGACCCAAGGACTCACAAAGCACATGCTAGGAAATCAATCCACCAACATTTGAAGCACTCAAACGAGTACCAAATGAATTAAGTCAAAACACAACAAACCAAAATACACAAAACAGCACAAACAAGAGAGAGCATCAGCCACCAGTCAAATATTATCTATAATGGAAGCAAGCATCTAAAACCCACACCGCTCCCCTCATTGCCCAACATAAGTACATCATTCTGCCTCAGAAACATCAACACAGGTTCATGTATTTCATCTACAATATCAGTCCAGAATGGATGATACTTATGTATCACCACAGTTAAACTTGCAAACAGCTCCAGCCCTTGATGCCAACACAGAGCATCATGTCCTCATCATCCCCACAAAGAATGAGCATCCAAAGGAAAACAGAAAAGACAGACACAGTACATGCAGGGCTCCATTTAGCCAGAGCAAATCACTGTATACAATTAGTTTTCCTATATTTTCACGGAAGTGCTGACTAGTTCATATTACGAAGGTCTTTGAGGAAACACTTTCAATTAATACAATTGGAGATGTAATCACACACTCTAACCTGTGATTTTATCTGATTTGTATCCGTTAAATTAGCAAATCCAACAAGCGATGTTGCATTCAGAAACAGCCTATGATATCAATCAGAATGCTGTATGAGAGTTGCATTGTACAACTTTACTTACAGAGTTTAGACATATGGAATGATTCGCAATAGCTAGAACTCACATCTCAGAGAGCAGCAATTTCAAATGTGGTTAAAAGGCAATAACGACTTAAAGGGAATATTTTCTGTTAAACAAAATGTTTATGAAGAACACACGAAGTAGGGATTAGCACATATGATTACACACAAAGGCAACTGTCTATAATAGTTTAATCTTACATGCCGGCAAACACCATTTTCAGGGACAGTGCACACCTCCTTTTGGCTGTAAGATGAATTATTTTAACAATAACACTACAAATCATGGCCATCCACAGATCCAATCACAATACACAAGCACAGAATAGAATTAGTAACAGAGAAATTCAAAAGGAGAGCATAGGAAACCCACAGGAACCTCAGCAAATAAGATTTATTCACCTGTTCTAACATGAAGAGAGATCATTCAATTTATTATTCATCATTACCATTTAGCTTAGATTTAAAATGTAGATAATTTATATATATATATATATATATATATATATATATATATATATATATATATATGGGAGCCCTTCATTTGTTCGAACTTTCAAATGTTTGAAACTCATATGGCCGACACTATATGAGGAAACGTTTGAAAGGGAGACAAATGATAGTAGAGATCCCACTACAGTGAGAGACTGGGAGATTCCCTTTTCCTGCACTGTAGTGCGATGTTGGAGTGAGAATATTTAAGTAGCAGGGGGTGATGGGGTGTGGGGGGCTTGCCCCCCTGCATAACACAGTTTTACTGTGTTTACAGGTAGGTAAATGGTGCTTTTTCAGGATGTCGATCATATGGTGTCGGACATATGAAAGTTGGCATTCTGAAGAGTCAACATTCTGAAGTAGACCCATATATATATATATATATATATATATATATATATATATATATATATATAAACATATATATATATATATATATATATATACATATATATATATATATATATATATATATATATATATATATATATATATATATATATATATATACATACAGAACTTATATTTGAATTAATATACCAGACACAAATCAAGTTGAGGTAGATGCTTTGAGAGATTTAGTAGGAACAGCTATTTTAGATTCAGTTTTTTTTGTTTTTTTTCTTTTGGCATCAGTCCAGGAATTCTTATCAGTGGCTCTCTTCAAGGAAGGAGATGACCAATCTATATATTCAGGAATAGGTACGATATTGTTGTTTTTAATGAATAAGGGGGCTTCTTCTAAATTGTTAAAAATTCTCATTTCATTTGAATATAAGATTTTAATTCTGGCAGGAAAAGCAAGCTATGTTTTAATGTTATTTTGCTTAAGTAGCTTCAATAATGGCCAAGCTTTTTTCTCTGTTCTAATACACTAGAAGAATAGTCATTATCAAATCTAATTAAACTTTGATTATATATTAAAGGACTTTTCTTCCAGGCTGTTTTTAGTACCACTTTTCTGTCCATGTAGGATAAACATTTTATTACAATTGACCTTGGTGATATAGAAGATGAAGTTAAAACTGGCTTTCTTAAGGCTCTGTGTGCCCTTTCAATGCCATATGAGAGGCTTTCTTTTAGTTCTAAAATTTCAGGGATCCATGAGTTTAAAAATGAAATAATGTCCTCATCTTCAACTTTCTTAGCCCGAAGATTCTAATGTTGGTCCTTCTCTCCCTGTTTTCTAGATCATCCACTTTATTGATAAACCAGGTATTTTGTTTGAGGAGAAAATCTTTCTGTGTTTCTTCTTCTTTGAGCCTTCCCTCAATATCATTCAAAGAAGTTTCTATGTTTGTTATTTTAGTCTGATGTCGTTGAAGCAGTTCCTTAAATACATCTGTTTGTCTTTGCTAGTTCTCTTTGAGATTTTGTAAATTCTCTTTAAAATCATCCATTTTCAGCAACAGTTCTTGTAAAGTAGTAGACACCAATTGTAGTTCTCTTTTCAAAGCCTCTTCAGAGTGAGAATTCTTTGAGTTACTCATCTCCACAAGTTATAAAAGTCCCCAAAGTAATTTGACAGGAAAATATTTATGAAAATCCACCAAAGTTTCTAGTTATATTTATTTAACTTTCATCAACCTATTCTGGATATTTTTGTTAAAAAAGAAATCATTATTGCCTGTATTTTTTACTAATTTTATGGAGTTCTGAAATTATGCTGTTTTCAGTTAGCCATTCAGGCTCTGCCCCCTGTCTGCCCTTGCTTTTGAACTCTTGTGTAAACAAATGTCTTTCTAGTGTAACAGTCACATTTCTCTGAATTGCACTTTAAACACTCGGGGTCTTCCCTTGATTTAGCCTGCACAACAACACAACACGTTTTTCCCTTCACCTTCATGCACTGCTGGTGTATAGACAAATGAATGCTCCCTTTCAATGGCTCCTGACCCTGCTAGGTTCAGCAAATGAATGCCCTGGTACATGCATTTTATCAGAATAAGCTGCTTGTATAAATATATTGTATTTTTGCTCAAATATTCTTCAATTCTTTGCAATATGCTGATTAAACACAAGTGGTTGTGGCTTGCAAAGTCTGCCATATTGACATATCTCAGTGAAAACTCTTGCAAATATGCATGAGCATACACACCTGTAAATACACGTATACATGTGCTTGACATTTATGCCAGTACTTGTAAAACACACCAAGCCTTTGGATAACTGAATTTCAAAAAATAAGATTGCTGGGCAATGCAAACTTTGAAATCTCTTTACTGTAAAGCTACTTGCCTTGAAATTATTTTACTATATGAGGCATTTATCTTGTAAAGGCAGTAATGCTAAAGTCATTTATCATTTCACTGTACGAGTCTTTGTTTTGTAATCTTTTTAATGCAAAGCCACTGATCGGCTATATTAATACCCACCCCTTTGGGAGCCATCTTTAAAATGTAGTTTAGTCCCAATCTGAAGGAGTTTCCCTTAGTCCGCTGTCTGTGCTCACTGTAAGGTTTTTTTATTTTTTTCATGCATATGCCTTTTTAGCATTGTCTGCTTGCTGCCATAATTTACAGGGATTTTTATGCTGGTTTATATTAGTGCTACATTTATTATTGCTATTTAGAGTATATAGTCTGACAAAACTGTGATGCTTTTTTTTTTTTTTTTACTGCTCTTTGTATATGTAGAGCTTGGTGATTAATCCAGTGTGTGTATATGCTTGCTTACATAGCTAAACTTACAATTCCTTTCTGCTATCTGCTTCACTGTAGTTGCATTTAGTATTAATAGGCAGAAACATACAGTTGTTGTTTGTTTTGTACACAAACAGCAGTACACAGCATTTGTTACAAATTCTAGCCAATATATTACCTAACTACAGTTCTAGTTGGTATTTGGTTAGCAGAAACATACCTGCTATCAGTAAGGAGGAACATACAGTTTGTTTATTTGGTATCTGGTATTTGAAAAGCTGAAACAGTATTTGTTACCTACCAACAGTTTCCATTGTATTAGTTAGCAGAAACATATAGTAAGGAGAAACCTACAGTTTATTTGGTATCTGAAAAGCAGAAACAGTGTTGGTTGCAAACTCTAATCCGCATCTCAACTAACTACAGTTCTAACTGGTTTTGGCAGCAGAAGCATACTTGGTATTTGTAAGCGGAAGCATACAGTTGTTTATATGGTATTTGAAAAGCAGAAACACAGCATTTGTTACACACTCTAGCCAGTATCTTACCTAACTATGATGCTACTTTAACCTGTTAGACTTAGTACATTGTTAAATTTGTCTGTAATGATCTGCCTAGGCATCGTTTCCTATTCTTTGTGATTCTTAACTCTTCCCCAAACATTTATCTATGTACCTACTTATTGTACCATTTCTTGTACCAACTCTCTGTCTTCTGATAATCCTTCCATCACTCTCTGACTAGTATCCTCTACTCCTCCTAATTGTCTCAATTTCTCCTAGAACTGTATTACTCACTTTATGCTCACACTCTCTTTTTTTTTCTCTTTTTGCAGTTTGCTCGGGCCATCCACTAGCCTCAGGATTGCACCCCCTCCCCCAACCACCACCACCGCCTTCGGTTCTGAAGCAATTTCCAGCTAAAGCGCAAATCAACCCTGGGAAGTCTCAACTTGTAAACACAAGCCTTCCAGCAGAAGTAATTATTAGGTGAATGTCACTGAATTTGTTTTTAACAATTTTCTCTTTCTTTGTGACCATCTTTGTGAGGTGAGCATAGCAGCATTGAGCGCCATTCAGCTTCTAACTTGGAGAGCTTTAATGAAGTTGGCCAGAACATACTCTAATAATCCACCCTACTTACCATAGCCGGGTGGAATTTTTAGTTAAAGCATACTCCCCATTCTATAGTTCCAACTTCCCATTCCCTCCTAGGGAAGCTAACCACAGGTTAATTATTGCATCTTACCTTACCTTATCTTTAGGCTAAGCTACCTTCGTGCTCAGTCAATCTCTTGCTGTTACTGATAGGTTTCTGCAGCTTTAGGTTCTCTTACTCTAGCCCACTCCTCTCACCCTTTGAGCTCACTCCGCTCCCCTCCCTGCCCCCTAATCTCACCCGCCCCAGCACTCCTACACTTGTAGCCCATATATCCCCACCCCCTCCACAACAGCCTATTACCATCCCTCAGTCATCAGATCCACTCCCACTTCCACATCACAACAACCTCCTCTGTTCACCCCATCCACACCGTGCAAGGCATACTAGGACTACTACTACTAACGTTCACCACTCTAGCTTACACCACATCTATACACTTTAACATACCAACAAACACTAACTACCACATAACACACACACACACACACACACACACACACACACACACATAACCTCACACAAATATAGTAATATGCTCCACACTATTTAACAACAACTCATTACTCTACTTACACAAAACAGCAACCACACTACCTCACAAAAGGCTAACAGTACCAAAAAAACACACAGATATAGCCTATGCCATAAAACTCACACTATTCCTCAGAAAATGGCTACTAATCTCAGGGGACATACACCCCAACCCAGGTCCAAGCAACCCAATCCTATCCCAGAAACACAAGTCAGATCTACTTATTATCAATATAAACACACGTAGCATATCCAACAAACTACATGACTTTCATGCATTCATATCCCATTACTCCCCAGACATACTGTTACAGAGACCTGGCTAAAACCACAGAAAATGAAGAAATTCTTCCCCCAGGCTATGACATCCTAAAGCAAGATAGAGGTACCAAAAAGGGAGGTGGAGTTGCAATCTTATTTAAAAATACACTCAACCTCCAACCACTAATAACCCCACTTCCCAAATTCCAGAATGCAGAGACATTAGACTCCGTTATGTCCCTTAAAAACAAAACGAGAATCAACATCCTCTGTAGTTACATACCTCCAGGAAATAACTCACCTATAATAGAAGAAATGCTACAATGGGCCGCAATCAACCCACCCCACGAAACCATCCTGCTTTCAACATCCTCTGTAGTTATATTACTCCAGGAAATAACTCACCTATAACAGAAGAGATACTACAATGGGCCACAATCAACCTACCCCAAGAAACCATCCTGCTATCAACATCCTCTGTAGTTATATTCCTCCAGGAAATAACTCACCTATAATAGAAGAGATACTACAATGGGCCGCAATCAACCTACCCCACAAAACCATCCTGCTTTCAACATCCTCTGTAGTTATATTACTCCAGGAAATAACTCACCTATAACAGAAGAGATACTACAATGGGCCACAATCAACCTACCCCAAGAAACCATCCTGCTATCAACATCCTCTGTAGTTATATTCCTCCAGGAAATAATTTGCCTATAATTGAAGAGATACTACAATGGGCCACAATCAACCTACCCAAGAAACCATCCTGCTGTCAACATCCTCTGTAGTTATATTCATCCAGGAAGTAACTCACCTGTAATAGAAGATATACTACAATAGGCCACAATCATCCTACCCCAAGAAACCATCCTGCTATCAACATCCTCTGTAGTTATATTCATCCAGGAAATAACTCACCTGTAATAGAAGAGATACTACAATGGGCCACAATCAACCTACCCCAAACACCATCCTGCTATCAACATCCTCTGCAGTTATATTCCTCCAGGAAATAACTAATCTGTAATATAAATGATATTACAATCAACCTACCCCAAGAAGCCATCCTACTAGGCGACCTAAACTTAGACTGGCTAGCCTGCAACTCCAACAATCCCTCAAACCATATTAACTTATCTGGATTCTCACAACTAATCCAAGAACCCACCAGAGAAGACAAAAAATTCAATAGAACCTCCATTCTAGATTGGACACTAGTTAATATCCCCACAGAAAATTATCATGTGGGCTGCTTACCTGATGCCTTGAGTGCAGGGCCGGCCTTAGCTGATATGGTGCCCTAGGCGAAGTAGTGCTCTGGCGCCCTTTAAGCCCCACCCATGTCATATTCACGAAACACCCCTACGAGCCACGCCCACAGGTTGGTCACTCCCCAAGAAAGCCAGTCCAGTCATTTTCTTTAATTATTTAAATGCATAGAAGAAAGGATACCTTGTAATGTAGTTTAAACTGCAAGTGAAGATTCATAGGTTCATAGGTTCATAGGTTGGTACTAGGCTATCAGCCCTAGGGCCTATACAAGCCTAGCCATAACAATTCCCTGGCTATTTCTTCCCACATTATTTACTTTCCTGGACCCCTGTCTAGCAGGGCGACTGACGTGATCCCTGGGGTGAATTTCCTTTCTCCCATCCAATCGTCAAGGTTCCTCTTGAAGAGGTCCAAAGAGGCACTCTGCTTGACATGTATGGGCAATCTGTTCCAAAGTCTGGGGAGTCTCTGGGTCAGGAACCTATCCCTCCAGCATGTTTTGTTTATTGTGATGACAAGGTTTAGATCCCTGGAGCATGTAGCTCTGAGGGATTGGGATTTCTTTAAGTGTAGCATGTCCAACAGCTCTGGGTTTGACATGGCCTTGTATGTTAAGCAGAGATCGCCTCTGAGTAGACGATATGCGACAGAGTATAGCTGGAGTTTTTTAAGGCGGTCAGCGTAGGGCATCTGCTTTAGGCCTGTGATTCTTTTAGTGAGATGGAAGATGGAAATTCCCTTTAATAAACCTGCTTTGTCTGTTGCTCCTTCACACATCCTTTACTATAAAATTCATGTCTTCAGAATGCTTGACTAGGGTTGAGAATGCAAAACACTTTACTACAATGGATATCTCAAATGGATTCTGGACCCTCAAGGTCCATTCCCAAGACTCCTACAAATTGGCTTTCTCCTTTGGTCGAAAACAGTACCTTTGGAGTAGGTGTCATTTGGAAGACTGAACTCAGCTGCAGATTTCAGTGTCTTCCTGCACATGACCATGCCTGATACAGAAAGTAGACGGAATCTGATTTAAGAGGATGAACTAATCAAAAGTGATCCTATTGCTAAAGTGACCTATGTGTTAAACCAGCAAAATAATGCTGGGGCCAAATTGCCCCCCCCCCCCCACAAAAGGATTGTGGTACTAAAACAAGGGCAAGTATCTAGAGTATGAAATTGGGCCAGATGGTTTATGCATTCAAAACAACAATATATAGGCTAACCAATGAATCTACCCTCCAAATAAAAACAGATGAGACTAAGAAGCCTTCTAGGTATATGTAATTACTCAAGACAGTTTATTGAGGACAATGTAAAAGTAGCATATCCCCTTACCAAGCTGCTGAAAAACTCAGAACCCTGGGTATGAGGGAAAGAACAAGAAAAAGCTATGAAAGCTTTAAAGGATATCTTGAGTCAGGCCACATGCCTGGCATATCCACAGCTGGGTAAGGATGTCTATCTAGACACAGGGTATACTGACAGTAGTATCAGTGCTGCCCTATATCAAAGGCATGATGAAGTATTAGTATGTTTCAGTAAGAAATCAAGTTGGTAGATAATACAATAAAGTAAGAGAATAGCACAAAGACATTTTTGTCTAATGAAAAAGAGAATAAAATCTCATAATACAAATTCAAGAGCAGCAAACTGTGCTTGTTTTGCACTGATTAGAGATTTGGATTTTAATTTTAAACCGTATTTCAAATTTTATAGCAAAAGCATTCACAGCCATTTACTAAACAAACAAAATTGTTGAAAACAGACTTAGCATGAACAACAGTAAAGTCCTTTTCTCTTAAAACTCCCAATGTATTGAAACTGGATCTGGCGACCTAATAAACAACAAGTAACCTGCTGGGATTTGTTATGAAGTAGCATACAGTGAAGCACTAATTAGCAGCTTTGTGAATAGTGCAATAGATCAAAAGACAAATCTGTAAAGCATTTGCTGACACACTGGGACAACCCACTGGACAAAATTGCACCCTTTCTGTAGCAGTCCAGGTGTGCTGTTCAGTGAAATGATTGTGCAGAGTCACATGGAAGACAAACAAAGGCTGAGGGAATCAAACCATATACTAAAAGAAGCAGCTCATTAACAGCTCATACCCTAACTCACCTGCAGTAGCTGCCAGACAAACTGTTGTAACCTAAACACAGTGCATTCACACCTACATGCATACAAAAAATGAAAGTATTCATAGTTAGAATATTATTACTCTTAGACTTCATGATGTCCAATTTATTCACTGCTAAATAATGAAAACACTGTGAACTTTCAATAAAATAATAAAAGCATGGATCATACCCAAAGAATATGGCTCATATGTTACTGTTTATTACAATAGATTTCTTAAGGCCTTTACACCATAAGTACTGTGGATGCAGGAATAAAGTATTTACACACACACACACACACACACACACACACACACACACACACACACACACACACACACACACACACACACACACACACACATACAAACACTCACAGATGTAACCATTACTTACAGCCATTTATATGACTGTGTACACATCAGATGAATGAACAAATACATAAATAATGAAGAGGGCCAGTGAAGTGCTGTGGTTGACATGTATGAGAAGTCTTTTCCATAGCATGGGCAGTCTCTGGGTTATGAACCTGTTCCTGCAGCACATTCTGTTGATTGTGGTAATGAGGTTGAGGTCTCTGGAGTGTGTGGTGTGGAGGAATTGAGATTTCTTTAGATGTACCATTTCTAACAGAGCTGGGTCAGACATGGCTTTGTAAGTCAAGCAGAGATCACCTCTAAGTAGACGATATGAAACAGAGAATAGTTGGAGTTTTTTGAGTCTGTTCATATAGGACAAGTGTTTAAGGCCTAGGATCCTCTTTGTGTAGTACTTTTGCAGCCTTTCCAGTTGTTGCAGGTGTCTAGTGAGGTACATGCCAAATGGGGCATTGTACTAGATGATTGGCCTAATGAGGGTAGAGTAGAGGGAGACAATGACCTCTTTCTTCCTGTATGCAAAACCCTTAGTAATGAGATGTGCAACGTAGAAGGACTTTCTGACCACAGTGGCAGTGTGGTGGTCAAAAGAGAGGTTGCTGTCAACCTGTGTTCCCAGATCTCTTATAATGCCTTGTGTGTTCAGTGGACTACCATCGATGTAGTAGTTCATGAGAACTGGGTTTTTCCCAACGGGGATGATATATATATATATATATATATATATATATATATATATGTATGAATATGTATATATATATATATATATATATATATATATATATATGTATATATATATATATATATATATATATATATATATCTGACTTACTTGCGGACAGCAGCAAGAAGACCAGAGAAGAATCCTCCTCAAGAAGATGACATGCGAAGAAGACCGACGATCGCGAGGTGGCAGGCATCACACAATGCAGACAGACGACACGACGGACAACACCACACAAAGGCATGAGATGCCGACATGGGAGGTTTCGACTATGTCAGGTAGAACCATATATATATATCTACCTGATTCAAGAAAATCACTATCTCATGTGCAGTAGCTCCACACTAATGATTTCTTTCACAGTTTTCCTGTTGGTGCCCTGTTTAATCACACACTCATATATGCTTGCCAGAGATGAGACATTCTTATTTGGCATGGTTTACCAGTGGAAGAATACCATCCACATAATGATCAACTTTATTTGGTGTAAATGGCTTTTTGTAAGTCTTGACAAATGCCTGAAGGGAAGTTGTAGCTAACATTTGAGATCAAAAGGATAAAGCCCTGACTAAAACGAATGTAGCCAAGGATCGCTTAGTGATCTAGGAGGTGAAGGTACTAGCTGTGGCAGGTTGGAATGAATGGATGACAGCAGCTTACCCATTCTGCCGGGAGGGACTCATCACCGTGACTCTTAATGGAGGCCAGGTAGGTTTCACCTAATGCACAGAATCAAGCTGTATGGATGGCAGTACCAAGCAGCTTTTGCACTGTAGCTGGGGCAATTTATGCATGGAAACACCCTTAAAAAGCTAAACTGACTAGAATTTCCCCACTATCTTAACTACCTACAACTTACAATTGCACAAAAAGCTAATATACAAACCTGACAGCTGTCCTGCCTTAACATCTTTTTTGCATATCCATGTTCCCATCAGAAATCTCTGTTCTGCAGATAGACTACTTACAGATGTATGCAAACTCAATAAAAAAGCTATGGAACAACTTTCCAAACAATATTACCACTACTATTACTACACTGTCAGATAACCCCACTATTCTCATACTGCACAACCTTAAATAAGCCAACCTTGTATTTCCTTCGGCAAAGACTCGTTTGCCTGTAATCATTCCGTCTGCTTTTTTCTAACGCTTTTGTCGCTGAAATAGTTATTTATAATGCCAGACAAGCAGGTACATTTTTATAAACATTTCAAATGAAATACGCTTGATTATTTGTAGATATTTAAAGAAATAAACGAGAGATGAAACTTTCTGAAATAATTCTTACTTTCACTTTTGATTACTTTTTAAATGTTATTATTTAATTATTATTTGAAACGTTAGGACTGTTGTTCATAATTTAGTATTTTGTTTTCAGTGTTTTTTTTCACTAGTCTGTAGTTTGCCTACATAGTTTAAAGTGTTTAAGAAGTTAAGAACACAAAGTAGCCGGGTGTTAACACCAGCTTAGGGCTACCGTTAACCTTACTGCGGTTCCATTTAGACATTCTGATATACTCTGTGCGACATAACGTTCCAAACTGATATAACAGTGCAGTGTATAGCATAGCCACATTGTTACAGCTAACTGCCATATCTGTGAAATGTCCAGATTTTTGCCACACATTTCTAGTGTGCTGCTCGTTAAATTTGTGGTTTTCGGCAAATCACTGAGGAGTAAAAGCAATGAATAACTTGCATTTAGTTTCAGATTTTCAGCCTTTGTCCCCCATTATTTTAGTTTTTGTCTAGATTTCTGGAGCTAAGAGGGTGAATATTGGATTACACAACCATAAATAAGCGGTTCACGCCTTTCCTCAGGTAATGAGCTCTACGGGTCTTTATTGCGTTTAGCCCTTCTATCGTTGTTCCTTTGTCTGCTGTTTTATGCTGCTGAAATAGTTATTTTTGTCACTGGACAAGCTGTTACATTTATGTAAGTATTTCAAATAAAAGACTCTTGATTGTTTATAGACATTAAATAAATAAACGAGTGGTGAAACTTTATTAAAAGACTTCTTCCTTTTATTTTCGATTATGTTTTTAATGTTATATTTAATTATTATGTGAAATGTTAGGAGTGTTGTCGATAATTAAGTATTTTCTCTGCAATGATGTTTTCACTAGTCCGTATTTTACCTGCACAGTTTAAAGTGTTTTAAGAAGTTAAGAACACAAAAAAAAAAAAAAATAGCCGGGTGTCCTGCCTGCTGGGCATTGTAATTATGCTAGGCAGTAGTAATATATATATATATAGTCTGTGCGCCCAGCAATCCAAAGTTATGAAAGTGCAAATTGGGCGGCGGTGAAATTTAAAAAAAAAATGTTGTTGTTGTCTTTTCGGCTTTTCCTGGTTAAGGGTCGTCAAAACAGAACTCCAGTCCGTAAATTGCGCCCTTTTGAGGCCGGCCTGTACGGCGCCCTAGGCGGTCGCCTAGTTCGCCTATGCCTAAGGCCGGCCATGCTTGAGTGACCACTGCCCCACATTCCTCCTTCGGAAACAGGCAAAAATTCCCAAACCCATGCTATTCAAGGAGACTAGGGACGAGCACAAAGTCAATCCACAAACTCTTAACAGTATGCTCCAGCAACAGGACTGGAATCCACTAAAAACTCTACCTTTAGACCACGCAGTTGATTTTTTAATACTACTTTTATGACTATTCTAAATATACTAGCTCCCATCAGGAAACTCAGGACTAAAGTTAACTATGTCCCATGGCTAAATAGGACAACAAAAGCCTTAATAAAAGCCAGAGACAATGCCTGGAAAAATTGGAAAAAGAATAACACTATCCAAGACAGACAGAAATATCAAGAACTAGGAAATAAGGCCAAAAGCCAAACAAAGGTAGATAAAAAGAATTACTTCTTAGACATCCAAAACAAGCACTCTAGAAACCCCCAAAAGTTCTGGCAGGCCATCAATACCCTTCTAAAACCAGGCAAAACCACCACCCCATCTCCCAACAACAATTCTGATAATGATAGCATAGCTTCAGAATTCAACCATCACTTCACAGAATCTGTCCTCGCACTATTTATCCAGCTATCCAACAAGAACACTACAACCACTCCAACTGTAGAACAAACTAACATACCCACCTTCACACTCTCACCTGTACCAACCTTTTCAGTTAAAAAGCTACTCTCTAAACTAAAACCCACCACACTCACAGCAGAAGGTTTACCCACAAATTTTCTAAAATTAGCTGCAGAATCACTAGCCTACCCTGTCTCAATTCTTATAAATCGCTCAGTACAAGAAACCTCTGTACCCCATCTATGGAAAGTGTCACATATAATTCCCCTTCACAAAGGCAGAAACTCCTATAAACTATCAAACTACTGGCCAATTGCTATCTTGTCCCCCCTTTCCAAGCTTCTGGAGAAATGTATTCACACCCAGGTAATGCACTTCTTATCCTCAAATAACCTCCTCTCCCCCACACAGCATGGTTTCTGCCCAAACCATAGCACAACCACTGCTCTGCTCTCCTTTACCAATCAGATTAACCATCTAAGAAATGACAACAAATTCGTCTCAGACATATTCCTAGATCTATCAAAAGCGTTTGATATGGTCTCCCATAACCTACTCTTAGACACACTGTCAACCTTATCCTTCGGCCCCTCTACTACTTCATGGTTTAGAAGCTATTTCTCTGACAGAAAACAATCAGTTAAATGGCAAAGTACGCTATCTCCTCTATTACCAACTACTATAGCCGTCCCACAAGGATCAATACTGGGTCCTCTACTATTCACCATTTTCACTAACAAACTACATACTTCCACCCTGCATGCATCACTTATACAGTACACGGATGACTCCACCCTAATCTGCTCAGCCCCATCCATAACCACTTTTCAAAAGCTTACCCAAAAATTCTTCTGCTCTGTGGAACAATGGATTACCGATATCCAACTCATTCTAAACCCCAACAAGACCAAATTACTCCTTTTTTCCCCAATAAATCCAAATCCACACCTCCTACCTTTATTATCACCTCCAAAAACGGAACCACAATCTCCTCCTCCCCTCACACTAAGCTGCTCGGAGTTGAAATAGATAACAACCTAAACTTTAATGTCCATATCTCACAAAACATCACAAAGGTACGTAAGAAAGTAGGAACCCTATACAAACACAAACAGTTCCTGTCGGACCAAGCTAGAATCTCCTTAGCCCAAACCCACCTCTTGTCTACCCTAATGTGTGCATCACCAATCCTAATTCATATCAGGAAAACAGACCATAACAAACTAGAGTCATGTTACAATAAAATTGCAAAATTCGCTAACAACTCCACTTTTAGAAGTCATCACTGTCTTGCCCTGAAGCAACTACAGTGGTTAGAACTCCCTCAGCTAATTAGCTATCACCAATTAGTCCTTACCTTCAGCATAATAAGAAACCCTCAGAAAACCCCAGCCCTAAACCAACTTCTAAACCAATATTCTGCAAATCGCCCTCTACGCTCATCCAACAAAACCCTGCTCTGCATAACGAAAGCCAGTAACAATGCAGGGTGAAGTCTGTTCTCCCACACCATTGCTAGGAAATGGAATTGTTTGTTTCTTTTGGCTTTTCCCGGTTAGGGGTCGCCACAGCGGAACTCTGGTCCGCTAATGATTGGTAGTTGATTTTTACGTGCCGAGTTACCAGCCCTGACGCACAACCTTCAATGAAGGTATGCCCATTCATGCATGTCTCCACGCAGAAGATGCTTTACCTGAGAATCGAACCGGACAGCATCTTACTGTGAGGCGAGCGGGCTAGGAAATGGAATAACCTCCCCCAAAGTATCTCCTCTGCACCATCCATCTCACTTTTCAAGACATCACTAAAGTCACACCTCTTGCAATCATGGCTCTGTCCCTGTATCACATAAAATCTTTTCTGCTCTCCTCCTAACTTGCCACACCTCATCTCCCCACTGCTTACCTCAGCTATTCTGTACTACTCAAATACTCCCTATCAGGAACTACTATCCTAAAAACTATTTCTCATGCTATAACATAGCTCCCAAATAGCATTATTTTCCAGATTCATTTCCTTAATTTTTACACTTTGTACTACCAATACAGAATTCAAAGTTTTGCTGTCTATTTACCAAGCTTCCTCAAATCAAACTAAGGTACAAAAAATCTCCTTCATTGTATATATGCCACTGTATAGAAATTTTCTGTTATTCGTGGATTATGTGTTGTCATATAAAGACATGGAGCTCTGATTGTATATATGCCTCTGTACAGAATTTTTTTTGTCATTTGTTGTATTTGTACTGTTATGTAATGGAGCTTTACTCCCCGGGCCTCCGCTGTAAATGGACCTTGTTCCAGTTGGACTTTCCCGCTAAACAAATGTAAAATAAAAAAAAATAAATAAATACATTTTTGCTGCCAAAGTCACTTATCATCATTTTAAGAAACATTTTGAACAACTGCACAGTTTAAATAAACTGAGCAATGGAAGCTGAGGATAAGAAACATTCCGAAGTAACTGTTCTTTGCAAATAAGCTATATCAAAGCAATGGCACTCTACGAATACATTTTTTCGAAGTAATGGCACTTTGCAAATAAGCTATTTTGAAGTAATGGCACTCTACGAATAAATTCTTTAGAAGTAATGGCACTTTGCAAATGTATTGCCTCAAAGTAATTGCAATTTGTGAATGTATTGGAAAGAAGTTCAGAATGAGAAACACCTCAAGATAACTGCACTTTGCAAATAAACAGTACACAGCGCACTGAGATTTTTCCAAAATGGCTGCACTTTGCCAGACAACTCTGTATAGTGCAAGAGACACTCTGTAATGGCAGCACTCTGTGAACAGACACACCCAGACACAAGAAACTTTTTGAAATGGCTTCACTTGACTGCACTTCATGAAATAGTTGTTAGGGTTGCCAACTGTCCAGAATTCTTCTGAACTGTACAGAATTAAAGAACACTGTCCAGAAAATGGAGACTACCTTTTCCGGACAGTGTATTGTCCAGAAAAAGTAAAAACAATTATGTACAGGATTACCTTAGTAAATAAACATTAACTTTTAACATTATAATTTTTTTTGCAAATGTTCAAATCAAGCTTCAATGTAAGAATTGATTACACTGTCATTAATCAATCAGCGAACCAGCCCGACCATCCATCCAGCTGTCTGTCGCTTACTCACTCACACACATAGTCCAACCTTTTTGTCCTCCTGCCAATCAGAAACGAGTATATTCCCTGTCTGGTTCAGTGGCACACATACTCAAACGTCGTTGTTTTTCATAGTCTCTGGTTAGCACAAGGCTGGCGATACAAGGGATACTTGCTTCCGATCATTTGTGTTTGCACAGATCATTCTTTTGCTTCAGTTCTTGCTTTTATATTGCAGTAGTGACACCATGTACAGCATGCCATGGTGTTCCTTAGGGAAGGATTGTATCCTGGGCTTACATTGGACATAATGCTGGCTTTGAAGGCCCAACACATCAGAACAAGTAACTAGTCTCATCCGTGCAGGATACATCCAAGCCCTGGTTACTGTCAGAGTCTGATAACTAAGGCAGCAGTTTGGACAATGATGTTATAGTTTTATTTTGAAAACACCGAAGTACTGTGTCGAAAGATAAATCAGGAACGAATGACCAACTGAAATAATTGCGTTTATTCTACAAATAACAAAATATGTATTGTGAGCGCTTTCATATAATAAAATATTATACTTCATCAAAGATCTAGCACATTCTGTTTATTTTACAATTTCAAATAATGGTGTCATCATGTAGTTTCCTTTGTCTTAATTAATTGCTTTCCAAGTCAAACAATACATCTTACAACGCCTCATTCATTAACATAAACAATTAAAAAGTGAATGATAAATAAAAAATGTTAAATTCCCTATTGCCCTCAGCAGCCTACCTACTATAAACATATGTATATTCTTATATAAAATACTTAAAATGCAACTATAAAATTTATGTACATCTGTTATTTTGTATTAATTAATTAACAACCATTAAATACATTACACCTAAATGTCAATACACCATAAAATAAATATATTTCTAAAATTCTAAAACTGTGTACATGTATATGTCTATTCTATGCCACTTTTTATCTCTACCACATGACAAGTGAGGTTGCAAGCAGACACTTGGCCAGGTATTAATGAGTGTAGCTCCATAGCACCTTTACTTAAATTAAAAGCATTAAAAAGAAATAAAATTTGCCATCACTAAAGATAGATCAATAGAAATATATAAACTGCTAAAGTTGATTATTCACAATAAATTACTGTATCAATAGGAGAGGTGGTATTTTGTATTTTAAGGGGTGGGGGTGCTGCAGTCCTGCATATGTCCTCCTTTGGATGAGATGCCTAGTAACTATGAACCTGTTTTCAGTTTACCGTCCATTCCCTATTGCAATATTACCAACTTACCATTTTTTCAATGTAACATAGACAATTTATTCTTCAAGGGCAGCAGGCACTGAATTTGTAGATGAAACACTGAAATATAAAGTTGTTTGTTAGCAGCAACGTTTCATTAGTTACAGATCTCTTTAATGTGGAATTATTCAGATGACTTTTACTTCTGCAGAGATTGTACATATTGAATGATACTGGTGGATTGTAATGACAGAAGTTTGAGTGACCTTTTATATTCTGAAATGGGCAGTTTTGTCATTATTGGTTCATATGTTTGTTTCATTGCTTATTGGACAAAATGTTCAAAACTATAAATTTCAAAGATACTCAAACAAGTGGTGCTGTATTATACAAGGGATATAATTAAATTATTATACATATTCTAATTTAATACAATCAGGAAGGTGAATCAAAGAACTTTTGCATGGTCCTAAAAATCTGTACAAGGGGCCTATGATTTGAAAACAGCTCAAAGGTAAATTTAATCTGACACTGGCCAGATGCATTTTCTTTGAATGGGGGTTTCAATGCTGTTTCAGTGAATGTGGGTTCCAAAGAAAGAGAAATGTTAATGCTAACTTTGTTGTCATTGTGAGACTGTATTGCCTTGGTTAGCAAATGTCTATCAGTGTTTTTGCTATAAAATTTGAAATAAACAATTTAAATTAAATCCAAATATCTATAATCATTGTAGAAGTAAAGCAGAAAACAGTATGTACACTTATGGCAACTGGGGAGAAACAGAGAAATAGCCATGTAATGGGATACTGGAATGACTGTGTGGTGGTGGTGGTGGGGAGGTACCAGAATTATAAGCATTTTGCTTTCATATGCATGTCTAGAATTTTTGATATGAAAAGCTGGCAACCCTAGTTGCACTTTGCACACAACAAACTCTCTGGAATAAATGCACAGCTATAAGCATACACTGTAAGCACTTTTATACACTTTGAGATACTTCGAACAACTCTAGTTATGCTATTCAAGGCTTCAATGAATACGAAGTAGCAATTTCCTCCAAAACACAGTAATTTGCCAAAACACATGCAGTCATCTTTGCTTTATTTATACTCAGCGTGCCCTTTTCTACCCTTTCTATTGTAGTCATTTCTCTCATTGAATCTCTTAATGTGCCTTTTATGCCCTCGTGCTATATTAGTTTTGCTCATTTAATCTCTTTTCATGCCCATTATACTTTCTTGTGCTCATTTTAACTTTGTAAACATGCTCATTTTACTTTAAACATGTTCATTTTACAATTTTGAGGTCATTCTGAACCCTTTCTATACTTTTGTAATGCTTGTTTTATCAAATAACTCAGTTTCAAACATTTCGTCTTATTAATGTGCTCTTTTCTACTTCTCATTTGCTTAATAAACTTTTCTGTGTTACTTGTTTGGTTAACAATATGTTTTCTGCCCTTGTAATGCTCTGTTTAACCTCTTTTAATAAATAAATCATTCATGTGTGTTCTCTTTGCCTTTGACTTGTTTCTGGCCCTTTGTTTTGCTCTCAGTTCTTTTAGTTCACCTTCGCTATTACCGCTGCACCTCGAAGCTCTGAAGAATAGTCTTTGTAATCCCGGTTCTGACACCATGTCACTCGCCAGGTCAGGATAAAACAAGCGAACATTTGTAGTTTCTTGTTCAAGCAGCTTTATTGAATGCAAACACATCATAAATGAGGTTAAGTAACTTTAACTTATAAACAGATTAGCTATCAAGCACATAGATGTTAACATGCTGTCTACACCTTCAAAATGGCACTGAAGCTAACACGTGCTTAGTATTTATATGCACACACAGATCTTGGAAATGCCTCTTAAAGGTACCACACACCTGTTATTCTACAAAAATATTCAATAAGCTGCAGCAGTGACAAGAACAGGATATTAAGAAAGCCAAAAAACATTAGAATATATCTTTTGTAATTTTGTCCCTAAAAGTCATACTTATAAATCTTTAGTCTTACAGACATTGACTCTATGCCGTTTCTTGATGTTTACTTGAGAAAATGTTACGTTTTCAGCAGCTATGGATGTACTTCAGATATAGACTTTTGCCATCTCATATTGCTAATTGAGCAGCAGGATCTTGAAAGCTTTACAGAAATGTCATTTATTCAGCTTTATTCAGCAGTAGTGGGTTGTACCACTGACTTGACAAGATTTTACATTTGAGTGCTTTGAATGAAAAGGGAGTTTAGTGGAGGATTTAGTCCACAGAATGGCGTGAAAAAGTATTATGTTAAAATGAATATATTTCTTTGTTTAGATCCCCTACAGAAGGTTTATTACTTAGGGTGTTTCCTGAAAGGTTTGAAAAAAAAGTGTTGTAGTTCTGGAAGCATGGTTAATATATACCATGTATCTTTGCAGAACTGGCAGAAAAATGAAAAAGTATAGTAAAGCTGGTAAAAAAATGAACAGAAGTAAGCAGATATCTGATAGAAAAATGAATTAACTGTAAAGTAAAAACAAAAGTGCCCAGCAGTCACAGAGTACTTTTAGACTTTTATTTAGACTGCGGTAGTTGATATCCATGGATTTATTACAAATATTCAGTATCTAAATTTTAAAAGCAAGCTAAGCTAACAGACTTTGTAACATACATGTATGACTACCTTCACCTAGAATGATGCCACAATACAGTGATAAGATGATCAGCTTTAATAATTGGCTTAAATTCTGGTGTCATTCAAAGGGGATCCAATGTCTGTCCGCCTGGGATGACATGCTGGACAAGCCACGCTGCTTCGCAAGGGACGGCTTGCACCTGTCACCCCTGGGCTTCCGGATATTGGCAAAGGCTCTTGCCACCCCCATAGTGCCTTTTTTAGGCAAGGCTCAAATTCTAAACCTACCACCCTAGAACACCAAACAGGAAAAAAACTAAGGGTAATGCTGCTCAATGCCAGAAGTCTCAATCTCAAGATGCACGCACTCGAGGCCCTTCTCAATATGGAGAACATCGATGTCTGTGCTGTGACAGAAACCTGGTTCAAGGCTCCTGAGAGCACCCCAGCACTAACAGGTTTCACCTCATATCATGCGTTCCGGCCCCAAAATCCGGACAACACCAAGAAAGGAGGGGGTGTCCATATTCATAAAGGACACCCACACCTCAAGGTTGGTGGCAACGCATGATGCATCGGAGACCATCCAGGTGCAATTAACCATAGGCAAGACTGCTCTGCAATTTGTAGCATGTTACAGGCCACCCTCTCAAACTCAGGAACCTCACATGGCCTTCCTGAAAACATTGGAGGGATAAATGTATCTCCAAACACCATCATACTAGGTGACTTTAACTACCCTAATATAGACTGGGAACACTACTCAAGCCCGAACACTCTAACCCAAAGATTCCTGGAGTTCATAAACTCAAATGCCATGGAACAACTAGTCACCATCCCCACAAGAGGAGAAAACATACTTGATCTCATCATCACGAACATGGGATCAAAATGTTCAACACCGAAGTATACCCCTCACTGGTGAGATCAGATCATAAACTAATCTCGCTGGAGGTCCTCATCCGCCCCCACCTGAAACAAAAAGACCACAGTGAAAAACTTTTCAAAAGCCGATTTCACACTTCTAAAAACTAGTGTGGTCTCCTTTAAGGCCCCTGAGCCAGTGGTAAACATTACTCAAACCGCTGAATCACTTACAAATGCCTTCTACCAGCACCTACAGGACTGCATGGATCAGGCAATCCCAAACAAAACTAAGACTCTCTGTACCAAAGGCAAGCGTCCAGTCTGGTGGACCCCAGCCATAAACAAGCTCTACAACAAAAGGAGGAAGCTACTACAAGATAGAGCAAAATCCTTGAAAGGTAAGACACCTTTGATCATTATAAGTAAAAACTAAGAGCTCTCATAAAATCATCCAAGGCAAATTTTGAGAGAAAAATCGCCAAGGACTCTAAAGAGAATCATAAGGCCTTCTTTAGCTATGTTAGAAACCTAGGAGGAAACTCCCAGATATGCTCAGAATTAGTTCAAAATGATGTGAAAATTACTGAACCTACACACATTGCCAACATACTGGCTGACAGGTTCAGTGCAAACTTCTGGCGCGCCTCTCCCCCAAAAGGGGAGATATCTATTGCAGAGGATTGTAGGCCCCCAAACATCTCCAACGCCCAGGTGAGAACTGCCCTCACTAAGGCAAAAAACACAGCATCCATGGGACCGGATGGTGTCCCCGGCTGTGTGCTTCATGAACTCAATGAGGAATTAAACCCACAGTTAGGACAGCTGTTTAATCTTAGCCTCACCTCAGGATACATACCCAAGGAGTGGCGCGGCGACTGTGGTCCCACTTCATAAGGCGGTGCCTCCACAGACCCTGGAAATTACCGCCCCATTAGCTTGACAAGCCTTATCTGCAAAGCCATGGAGAGGATCATAATGGAACTCATAAATAAAGACATAGGGAACTTGCAGACTTTGGATCCAACTCAGTTTGGCTTTGTCAAAGGCAGATCCTGCCTCTTAAACTTGGTTGACTTTTTGAGACAGTCACCAAGGCCATTGATGAGGAAAGGCAGTCCATACAGCCTACCTCGACCTGGCAAAGGCCTTGACACAATACCCCACTCAGGTATCATTGAAAAACTCATCAGCTTGAATGTAAACCCATACATCACAAGATGGGTTGCAAACTGGCTAAGTGACAGAACCCACAGGGTCAGAGTTGCTGGAGCCATGTCAGACTCAAAGCCTGTCACAAGTGGTGTCCCACAGGGCTCAGTCCTGGGTCCACTCTTGTTCGGCATCTACTTTTCTGAAGTACAAGCAAACACAGGAGGGTTATGGCTGACAAAGTTTGCAGATGACTGCAAACTGGGCGCCATAGTCAAAAACACATCTGACAGATATCCTCCAGAAGGGCCTCACAGAAATGGATAACTGGTGCCAGAGCCATGGCCTGAAGTTAAACGCCAAAAAATGCATAGTCATACCCTTTGGGAAAAACAAGGCTACCCCTAGCTACCATATAGGTGGCAATCCACTGAGCACAGAAAAAGTCATCAGAGATCTGGGGACCCAGGTTGACAGTAGCCTTTCGTTTGACACTCATGTTGCTAAAGTAGTTAGGAAAACCTTCTATATCACCCACCTGATCATGAAGGGATTCACATCTAGATCAAGGGAGGTCATCGTCCCCTGTACTCATCACTTATTAGACCTATGATTGAGTACAATGCCCGTTCGCAATGTGTGTGACCAGACACCTGCTGCAGCTTGAAAGGCCCCAAAAGTTCCTCACCAAAAGGATAAAGGGTCTCAAAAATATGTCTTATGCTGCCCGACTGAAAGAACTCCAGCTCTATTCAGTCTCATACCGCTTGCTCAGAGGTGACCTGTGCCTGACATATAAGGCCATGTCAAACCCAGATTTGATGAATATGCTTCACCTCAAAAATCTAGATCCCTCAGAACCACAAGGGCGGAGACTTAAACCTTGACACGGTTATAAATAGAACGTGCTGGAGGGACAGATTCATCACCCAGAGACTCCCTATGCTGTGGAACAAAATCCCGGTACATGTGAGGCAGAGCACCTCTCTGGTCTTGTTCAAGAGGAATCTTGACCAATGGATGGGAGATTGCAGATATACCCCAGGGATTACTTCAGCGTCACTGCTTGACAGAGGCACAGCAAAATGATAGGCATAGTTTTTATTCAAACTAAAGGGGTGGCGAAAGCCACATAACTATGGGCTAGGCTTATAAATGCCCTTGGGCAGATAGCCTAGTATGAACCTATGAACCTATGAACCTATGAACTACAATTTATATGGTTGAAGAGAGGTCACATGACACATCCTACCTTAACATGCCTCTGCATGCGTCATGCAGTCAGCATAACTCATGTTCCCCTGTGTTTGTATCTTGACACACAGTGCCAAAATAATTATTTACAATATGATTTTACCACACAAATTATATTGCACCTGCTGTTGATTTGTACTATCATAATAAAAGTGTATTTATTTAGCTACTGACTTGCATACTTAAGAAGCCATACTAGTGTTTTGAGTCATTATTTCAGTGCATGATGACATTACACTAAAAGACATGTAACTCTTCAGAGCAAGGAAGCCTGACTTACAGTCATTGTGATTCATCTATGGACTTAGTGTATTTCCTGTACTTTGCAAGGTCAAAACATCTGCAGTACTTTAAATAGCTACTCACTCCATAGCATAAGGTACAGTACTTTAATCTTTCAGTAAAATAAAGCTGATGGCAATGCCCTAACTTGAAATGATATGCTAATATGCAACTGTTAAATGTCACTGTTTCCTGGCCCACAATATACTGCTAATTTTCATCTGCGAGCAATCATAGTCCCCAAACACAAAATGTGATAGCAATCTTCATCTGGGGATGGTGAAACCATTATAAACTTAAGCAAAGATTTCAATTTCTATGCACGTTGTGAGCTACTGTACTTTGAAGCATGGGTTACAAGATAGTTTTTAATGGGTATTTCACAAAAAGAGCAAGTTTATAAGGCAATGTACCAATGTAGGAAGCATACATTTGTTAACAAGTGTATTATTTTGAGTTCCATGAAGCAGTCTTAAGTCACTGGAAAGTTTTTTTTTTTTTAATTTTAAGCAGAAAATGTAACTGTATGTTTACATTTGACAGCAGTGGGCTTAAATGCTTAAAGCTGGGGTATACAGTGCTTGAGGCAAAAATCTTAGACTAACCAAAGGCTTATCTTATGGGTCTCAGCTAGGTCTCTTGCACAGCATACCTCGGCCTACCAAAGTAAAGCTTCAAAACAAATGTTTTTTGCAGTTGTGAAATATGAGATTGGATTGCAGCTTTAATACAGTTGCAGACTACTGAGGTCATATTTCAATCCCCATTTCTTGACTACTTTATTTATTTGATGACTGATATATTCTGAACATATAAATGACATATTTCTTGATATCTACATTCAGTAGTACAAA
Source organism: Protopterus annectens (assembly GCF_019279795.1). Classification (NCBI taxonomy): domain Eukaryota; kingdom Metazoa; phylum Chordata; order Ceratodontiformes; family Protopteridae; genus Protopterus; species Protopterus annectens. The sequence goes on along the minus strand of NC_056743.1, from coordinate 628,137,854 downwards.
AACTGATGTAGCTTGGAAACCTCTGGCTGGGCAGCCATAGGATAAAGTAAACAGCTGTGAATCTGTTGCATCATTTAGGGATGGACACAATACCTACAACCTCATTTGCCCAGTGTATAGCAAATCATGTAATCCAATCTGATTTCCCAGTTCACCCATTAAAAAGCTGTGATTAGTGGACTTTACACATTAAATAAAAGCTGTCTAACTTGATGGACTAAACAGATAAACCGTTCAGCACAGTATGTCTTTCCCTTCTGCAAGAGAACCTGTTATTAAACTTCATGTCTTACATTACAAGCTATGCAAATTTCTAGTATGTACCAACAGGACAGATTATCTGTGTCTTTGGAAAACCAATAATGTTTGTGTGTGTGTGTGTGTGTGTGTGTGTGTGTGTGTGTGTGTGTGTGTGTGTGTGTGTATATATATATATATATATATATATATATATATATATATATATATATATATATATATAAAATATATATATATATATATAAGTTTTAGATGTCCTGCCTCTGGAAATCAGGAAGAATTGAAATGGATGAATGTACGTTTGGAATAAAAGTATATAGTCTGTCACCCATTTACTCCATTAACACTATACCATCTAGCTAAAACAATTAAAATAGAAGCAAATTGTAAGCTGCTTCTTAAACTAAATGTTCTCATACCTCTCAACCTCTTAGCACAAGAAATCTGGGCAAAGCCGAAAGTAATGAGGTAACAAAGGCCCAGCAATAGGGACACATTTTAAATATTGCTCTTATAAACTTATAAACTTGCTAGAATAACATAATTTGTGTTAGCATGCATTTTCTATGAATGATATGAAGTCTGAAACTCAAATGTATACCATTATTTAGTGACTTTGGTCCTCAGTGATTTTACCGAAAAACACAAATTTCAAAAGGAACATACCAAAAATATGAGGTAAAAATCTGAACATTCTGTGAAAATCTGGACAGTTGAGAGGTATGCATATTCTTACATCTGTAAATATGTATATATATTTGTTTTTTAGCATGTTCTCACATCTGTAAATATGTTTTATTAATTTCTTATGTGATCTTAGTCACCTGGGCTGTGCATACAAATGGTCCATTGAGATCAGTGCACTACCCTGGTAAACAAATATAAATAAACAAGTGAATGAATACAATAAAATAAATATGCTCTTTCTTCATCAAATTCAAAAGATAAGTGCAGCTTATTTCAGCAATGAAAGGAAAAAAGGAAGACAAATAAAAAATACATCTTTGGTTGACACACATATACAGTAGCAGATACACTTTAAAACAGGAAAGAGAGAAATTCTCCATATGAAACAGGAAACTAAAGAAGATGTAGGATATCTGTGTTATCATCCATAAAGGGTAAAAGACAAAGCTGATTACTTACCTAATAAGTATGTATCAGGTTTCTGAAGCTGTAATGAAGCTTGGTCGTGGACATCTTATTTGCTTGTGACAACAAGATAGTTAAAACCAATGTCGACCAACCGTAGATACCACATAGCACTCCCAATTATTTTTATCTTTGTTGAATGTGCATGCCTGCATAGGCTGTGAAGAGTTCTACAGTTGTTAATTGTTTATTTTGTATTGTTTTCCACTTTTTGCTGCTGCTGTTGCTGCTGTTTAATTTTTTCCTTTTTAAATAACAGTCTCTGTCTGTGTCTTGTTTTTTTTTCTTCACTTGCTAAATGTCGACTTGCTATATTCTCCCTGTGTCAGTGGTTTTTCATTTTCTTCTTTTTCCGGAAATTGCTTTAAACCACTTCCTTCTTTATATTGCTCAGTGAGATCATCAGTGGCTAGTTTTAAAAAGGAGAACAATAAAACATACCAAACATGCTAACATTTAAAATTATTTATAAAATTCAGCTAATAATTAAACAATGAAGCATCACATTTTTACTAGAAAGAACGAGGGTAAAATGGACAATTAAATTCATAGCAGAAAAAAGGTGAGCTTAATATCTATACAATACTCAAAAACACAAAGAAGATGTTACCATTCAAAAACTTAGTGATTCCCCATTGGACTTCTGCTTTTTTGTTTCATTTTAAAGGTCAGCAGTGGCCAAACTATTTGTCAGATTATAATAATGTTTTGTCACTCCTGTCTTCGCTATGTGAACAAGAGTTACGGCATTGTGTCCTTGGCATAATTTATTTAAAGAAAGAGAACACAATTGTTTGGTTCTTCTTGAAACTCTATTAGTGGCAAGTATGTCTTCAAGGTAATTCCTCACATAGGACCTAGGCCAAACCATTTTAACTTTTCTATTTTATTGTGTGAGTTAGACACCCCGAAACTTAAAACTAATGTTATAAAACAGCTCTTATATATCTTTATTTAATATGTTCACCTTGACACCAAGTAACATGTCTGAACCTTGCAGCTGGGATGAGCCCTCACTTTCTGCTAGGAAATGAACACTTGCCTTAAGCATCATAATGGCTTGACCTATCAAATTCATTTACTAGCTGCAAAGTTCAGTTTCAGGCCAGTATGGTAAGGGATTGATAAGAGAAATCAAAACTGAGGGGGAAAGCTGAAAACTCTCTCTTTTATATTATCCATTTTTAACTTTTTTCTGTGCTAAAATATGCCCTGCATCCTCATCAGCTATAATATGCCCATATCACTAGTGTTTATAGTCACCCATTGTAGTTCACATTAACAGCCTCCAGGTGGAGTATTGTCTGCCAACAAACAGCTGGTAGCATTGTTGTTGGATACAGATCTCACCTACCCAGGAAGCTATTTATATTTTACGTGTCATATTAATTAACTAGACACAGAACATGCACCTAACCTGACAATACTGCATGGGTCTGCCCTGCCTCATCTTGCACAGAAATTTAGCAGCAGCAGTTAGAAATTTGTAAACATTGTGAAAAGCTAGCAAATTCTCTGGCAGCACATACTGCATCATCATGTATTAAATGTATACTTCTAAGACCTTTGATTTATCATAAACCTGCATCAGCAAATAATGTATTCAATATTTTAAATTCTCAGAAATTGCATTACAGTGATTGTTGGTATATTTCCAGATTTTACTAGGGTCCTGATATCATTTTTTCATAGGATACATCAGTAATCAAAAAGAAAAAAAGAATGTTTTATGTCTAACTTGATGGACTAAACATATAAACAGTTCAGCACAGTATGTCTTCCCCTTCTGCAAGAGAACCTGTTATTAAACTTCATGTCTTACATTACAAGCTATGCAAATTTCTAGTATGTACCAACAGGACAGATAATCTGTGTCTTTGGAAAACCAATAATGTGTGTGTGTGTGTGTGTGTGTGTGTGTGTGTGTGTGTGTGTGTGTGTGTGTGTGTGTGTGTGTGTGTGTGTGTGTGTGTTTAGTAGTAAATAAAGCCAGCTGAAAACAATGAATTATGAAGTCATTATGGAGAAAAGTGTATTACAACTAAAACAGTGACTAATACATTAGTTTCTGTTTTTACTGAAATGCAGTTAGACCTTTCTTATTATACATTCAGTGCACACTACTGTGACTTATCATTTACATATTCAAAGAAATCTTATTTGTACTTAAGTACCCCTTAATCCATGGGAAAGAATAGTGGAAGCTAGTTTAAGAAGGGAGGTGATGATTAGTGATCAGCAGTATGGTTTCATGCTTGGAAAGAGCACTACAGATGTGATGTTTGCTCTGAGGGTGTTGATGTAGAAGTATAGAGAAGGTCAGAAGGAGATGCAGTGTGTCTTTGTGGACTTAGAGAAAGCATATGACAGGGTGCCTAGAGAGGAGTTGTGGTATTGTATGAGGAAGTCAGGATATGTACGAGAGCAGTGTGACAGTGGTGAGGTCTGCGACAGGAGTGACAGATGCATTCAAGGTGAAGGTGGGATTACATCAAGGATCAGCTCTGAGCCCTTTCTTATTTGCAATGATGATGGACAAGTTGACAAATGAGATTAGACAGGAGCCCCCGTGGACTATGATGTTTGCAGATGGTATTGTGATCTCTAGTGAGAGTAGGGAACAGGATGAGGAGACCCTGGAGAGGTGGAGATATGTTCTAGAGAGAAGAGGAATGAAGGTCAACAGGACTAAGAATATTTGTGTGTGAATGAGAGGGAGGATAGAGGAATGGTGAAGATGCAGAGAGTAGAGTTGTTGAAAGTGGTGGAGTTTAAATACTCGGGATCAACAGTTCAGAGTAATGGTGAGTGTGGAAGAGATGTGAAGAAGAGAGTACAGGCAGGATGGGGAGGGTGGAGAAGAGTGTCAGGTGTGATTTGTGAAAGACGAGTACCATTAAGAGTGAAAGGGAAGGTCTGCAAGAGGTTAGTGAGACCAGATATGTTATTTGGGTTGGAGATGGTGGCATTGATGAAAAGACAGGAGTCAGTGCTGGAGGTGGCAAAGTTAAAGATGTTAAAATTTGCATTGGGTGTGATGAGGATAGATAGGATAAGGAATCAGTATATTAGAGAGTCAGCTCAAGTTGGACGGTTTGGAGACAAAGCCAGAGAGGTGAGATTGCTTTGATTTGGACATGTGCTGAGGAGGGATGCTGTGTATATTGGGAGAAGGATGCTAAGGATGGAGCTGCCACGTAATAGGAAAACAGGAAGGCCTAAGATAAGGCTTATGGATGCGGTGAGTGAGGACATGCAGGTGGTTGATGTGACAGAACAAGATGCAAAGGACAAAAAGAAATGGAAACAGATGATCTGCTATGGCGACCCCTAACACGAACAGACAAAAGAAGAAGAAGATTAGGACTAAAACAGAAAACAAAAATGGGAAGAAACTGAGGGTAATGCTGCTCAATGCCAGAAGTCTAAATCTCAAAATGCACGCACTCGAGGCCCTTCTCAGTATGGAGAACATCGATGTCTGTGCTGTAACTGAAACCTGGTTCAAGGCTCCTGAGAGCACCCCGGCACTATTAGGTTTTACCTCATATCATGCGTTCCGGCCCCAAAACCCGGACCACACCACAAAAGGAGGGGGTGTATCCATATTCATAAAGGATACCCACACCTCCAGGTTGGTGGCAATGCACAAGCTTCGAAACCATCCAGGTGCAACTAACCATAGGCAAAACTGCTCTACAAATTGTAGCATGCTACAGGCCACCCTCTCAAACTCAGGAACCCCACACAGCCTTCCTGAAGACACTGGAGGGTATAAATGTATCTCCAAACACCATCATATTGGGTGACTTCAACTACCCGAATATAGACTGGGAACATTACTCAAGCCCTAACTTTCTAGCCCAACGGTTCCTGGAGTTCATAAATTCAAATGCCATGGAACAGCTAGTCACTGTTCCCACGAGAGGAGAAAATATACTAGATCTCATTGTCACAAACATGGGGACAAAATGCTCCACACCGAAGTATATCCCTCATTGGTGAGATCTGATCATAAACTAATCTCACTGGAAATCCACATCCCGCCCCACCCCAAACAAAAAGACCATAGTGAAGAACTTCTCTAAAGCAAACTTCACACTACTCAAGACTGGTGTGGTATCCTTCAAGGCCCCTGAGCCAGAGGAAACCACAACCCAAGCTCAGGCAGCCCTTACAAATGCCTTCTATGAACACCTCCTGGACTGCATGGATCAGGCAATCCCAAATAAAACCAAGACTCTTTCCACAAAGGGCAAACGTCCAGTCTGGTGGACCCCAGCCATTAACAAACTTTACAATAAGAGGAGAAAGCTATTACACGATAGAACAAAATCCATAAAAGGGAAGTCACCCCTGATCATTATTAGTAAAAAAATACGAGCACTCATAAAATCAACTAAGGCCAATTTTGAGAGAAAAATTGCCATGGATTCAAAGGACAATCATAAGGCCTTTTTCAGCTATGTTAGGAACCTGGGTGGAAACTCCCAGATATGCTCAGAATTAGTCCAAAATGATACAAAAATCACTGAACCCACAGACATTGCCAATATACTGACAGACAGGTTCAGTGCAAACTTCACCCCCCTCTCCCCCCTAAAGGAGAGATAACTATCCCAGCCGAGTGTAGCCTCTCGGACATCTCAAATGCGCAGGTGAAAGCTGCTCTCTCTAAAGCTAAAAACACAGCATCAATGGGACCGGATGGTGTCCCCGGCTGTGTGCTACACGAGCTAAATGAGGAATTAAACCCACACATAAGGCAGCTGTTTAATCTCAGCCTTACCACAGGATACGTGCCCAAAGAGTGGCGTACGGCAACTGTGGTCCCACTCCACAAAGGCGGCGCCTCTACGGACCCTGGTAATTACCGCCCCATAAGCTTAACAAGTCTAGTCTGCAAAGCTATGGAGAGGATCATAATGGAGCTCATAAACAAAGATATAGGGGACTTGCAGACATTGGACCCGACCCAGTTTGGCTTTGTCAAGGGAAGATCATGCCTTTTGAACTTGGTCGACTTCTTCGAAACAGTCACCAAGGCCATTGATGAGGGAAAGGCAGTCCATACAGCCTACCTTGACCTTGCAAAGGCTTTCGACACAATACCCCACTCGGTATTGTAGAAAAACTTACCAGCTTAAATGTAAACCCATATGTCACAAGATGGGTTGCAAACTGGCTTAAGGACAGAACCCACAGGGTTAGAGTTGCTGGCGCTGTGTCAGACTCCAAGCCAGTCACAAGTGGTGTCCCACAGGGCTCGGTCCTTGGCCCCTATTGTTTGGCATCTACTTCTCAGAAGTACAGGCCAACATGGGAGGACTTTGGCTGACAAAGTTTGCAGACGACTGCAAACTGGGCGCCATAGTGGAAAGTGCATCGGACACGGATATCCTTCAGAAGGACTCACGGAAACAGATAGCTGGTGCCAGAGCCATGGCCTGAAGTTAAACGCCAAAAAATGTATAGTCATACCCTTCGGGAAAAACAAGGTAACCCCAAGCTACCATATAGGTGGCAATCCACTAAGCACAGAAGAGGTTATCAGGGACCTGGGGACCCAGGTTGACAGTGGCCTTTCTTTTGACACTCACATTGCTAAAGTGGTTAGAAAGACCTTCTACATTGCCCACCTGATCATGAAGGGATTCACATCCAGATCTAGTGAGGTCATTGTTCCCCTGTACTCTTCACTTATCAGACCAATGATCGAGTACAATGCCCCATTCGGGATGTATCTCACCCGACATCTGCAGCAATTGGAGAGACCCCAAAAGTTCCTCACCAAAAGGATAAAGGGACTCCAAAATCTGTCATATACTGCCAGATTGTAGAAACTCCAGCTCTATTCAGTGGCATACCGTCTGCTCAGAGGTGACATGTGCCTGACATACAAGGCCATGTCCAACCCGGAATTAATGGACATGCTCCACCTCAAAAAATCCAAATCCACCAAAACCACTAGAGCAAGCGACTTAAACCTTAGCACGGATATAAATAGGACGTGCTGGAGGGATAGATTTATCACTCAGAGACTCCCTATGCTGTGGAATAAAATCCCGGTCCATGTGAGGCAGAGCACCTCGCTGACTCTGTTCAAGAGAAATCTAGACCTGTGGATGGGAGATCGTAGGTTTACCCCAGGAATCATCTCTGTGTCACTGCTGGACAGAGGCACAACAAACTAATGGGCACAGTATTTTTTCATATAAGGGGTGGCGTAAGCCACAAAAATTTGGGCTAGGCTTATAAATGCCTTAGGGCAGATAGCCTAGTATAAACCTATGAACCTATGAACCTATGAACCTATGAACTAGCTTACTGAATGACTGATTTCATTTTATATAATGGGTAGTCTCCCCTGAGAGTATGATGATTTTCCAGGAGACATGCAGTGTAGGATTGATAAAGACTGGAGAAAAAAATTGACTAGTATTCTGGGGAAGCACCTTGTTCTGCATTGATAGGTGCCATGGGGGTATTTAACATCCATGGGCACTGCCACCATTTCATGCAAATAACAGTTCGCTTTGCGACAACACTGTGTTTTAAAGATTGCACCACATAAGTCAGGCTAATGTTCATCATTACCACTGTTGCAGTTGCCATAGCCTAGTAACACTGATGCTACCATGGCACTGAAATCATTCCCTAGTGTTTAGTGGTTCCTCCAACCTGTGATCTCTGTAGTAACATCAATGCCATAATAGCACTTAAAGCATGACCTGGTGTCCAGTGGTTCCTCCACCTTTAATCATCTCCATAGTGATGTTGGCATAATCATGGCAAGTGAAGTAAGCCCAGGTGGTCTAGTGTATACCCCCCCTTCCGCCACAATGCCAGTAGTAACATCAGTGTTCTTATGCCACTTTACAGATGTAAGCCTGGTGTCTAGTGTATCACCACCTCCAATCCCCATTTTGCTGTTGGTGCCATTATGGCCCTTTAAAAGTTATCCATTGTGTCTAGTGGTTCCTCCATCTTGTTTGCACTTAGCAATGTTCACTACTGCAACATGGTGGGGATGGCCATGCTGATCTACATGGCCAAGCACTTTTTTACTTGTAGATAGCTTCTAGGAGGTTGTTCCAAGAAGAGACCACATGGTTAATTAGCATATGTTCCCCCACCCCACAGAATGCCTCTTTAGCATTCAGATCAGTCTTGGGGCTAGTCCTTCATTGTGCTGCACATGTTTGTGTTAGGGAACAATGCAGTTCTGTGTAAGGGTGCTTGCTGAATGAAATAAAGGTACCTAGATGTGTACATCTCCATGTACACATCTCAGTACATTCATGAATTCAGCCCTTGTTGTATGGAGCAGTATCTTTACTTGGTTAGGGCATAATCTCTGTATGTGCAGTGCTTTTTTGACACTGTGAAAACTTACCTGCCATGTATTCTGTCAGACTAGTTCATTCTGTGAAGTACTGACAGGATGTTATGCTATGGCATATGCATTTTTTGAATATGTATTTTTATATTATGGCTTATGCATTTTTTTAAATACGCATTACTTCTGCTTTCACATTGACAACTTATCCATCATTATTCACTGTCAGACTATTTTTAAGGGACTTGGACATGTGTCAGTCTACTGATTCTTTTTTATGGGAAATATGCTTTGCTTCCACAATCCCCTTATTTAAATATACTATCTCCATGGTCACACAACCACAGAGAAAGGAAAAAAAAAAAAAACTTCATACACAGTGACTCATTGCTGAGACATAAACATAAATTTGAGGGTGGGCATTAGCAAGGTACAAACAGGGCTGGTGTTAGCATTTTGGTGGCCCCCTGGGCACTTCTAGTCTAAGTATCCCCATCACCGCCACATCTCCTCCTAAGCAACCTTTTAGTTCATGCTGCAAACTTTTAAGAGTAATATGCACAGAGTGACCTGTAACTTCAATACTCGTAGATTATGACAAGCTTGTGGAATACACTATGTTGGCCCATCTCACAAAGGAACATTCACAGTTATTGACATTTCATTGTAACAATGATAGGTTATAACAGATCTATGCACAGGTCTGGGCTTAGGTGAAATGGCACCCTAGGCACTGCGTACTGTTTCATCTCCCCAACACACACACACACACACACACACACACACACACACACACACACACACACACACAGACACACACACTTACACACACACACACACACACACACACACACACACACGCGCGCGCGCGCGCGTGCACACATACATGCACACACACACACCCTCCAGTGCTCTCCTCAGTTTCCCCAACTCATGCTACCCACACCATGCACCTTACTGTTTTCTTCCTTTATCCTTTTACTGTTTTCTTTCACTTTTTTAAGAAGCCATAATTTTCTGTTTGTTCTGAAGTACATTTTAGTCTTTTTTGTACACAACTTTTTCATCCAATGATGGCTTGAACAGAAATTATGATTGAGGAAAGACATTTATGTTGCTGTTCAACTTTAGTTTTCCTTGTATCCTTTCAATACACCTTTCCTGATCAAGACACCACAATAATGAACATTTAAAAAATAACTCAATTAAGTTAGGGCCGCAGAAGCCATAAAGTTATAGATGCTCTGGGATGCTCCAACAGTGGCCTAAACAAAAATCATGAGTAAGAAAAAAGTTTCAGCCTGACATAAGTCATGCCCAAGGCTTAATGTTCAAAGCTGACAAAATAGTAGCTACAATAAACAAGCCAGTTGTTAAGAGGATACACAGATCCTTATAGGGAATACTGCCCCCCCTAACCCCCTCCCCAAAAAAGACAGTGCCTGTACATCCCTCTGGTGTTAGATTGGATAAAAGCAGAAGCTTAGATGGCCACAGTCATGTATTTCAAGTGACTGCAGTCATACATGTACATAGCATGCCTCCTCACTCCTAACCACTGCCCCCAAAGGCAACTGCATGTATACATGCATGAAGTGTGACTGCGAGGAAAGTGAAAAATAATGATTACAGTAATGTATTCCACTTTGTTGCTTCTAGACAGTGCACTGCCCCTACACAAGCTATAGTAACCTTCTTTGTATAGCTCTGAGTTCTCTGAGAAAAGTAAAAGCAATGACCATACTGTCCCCAGCCCAAACACAAACTATAATGACCTCCTGCATACATCTATAAAGTTTGACTGTGATGAAAATTAAAGAAGTAATGATCACACAAACACCAACCACCCACAAAACCTAGAAAAACCTTGTGTACACACCTCTGAGTAGGGCATGTTTTAGAATGAGTATGATTGAAGGAAGAAGCCACTACTAAGTCCAAGTCAAAATCTGTTTTTATAGCCTGGGGTGTGGGGACCACCAGAATCCTAGAAGATCTAAGTATCTGAATGTTTTGTGATATATTTTATGCCTTGCTTTTGAAATAGCAATCATTTGTTAACTATATGCCTTACTTTTGAAATAACAATCACTTGTTAACTATATTTTTACTGATACCCAGACGACCAATGTGTGTGTCCTGACATTACTGTCTGTGTGCACAAATAAAAATCAGTGATTTTTTTATGCACATAAACAAGCATAAGACATAGCAATACTAGTTTTGCACTTATTTCAGCAACTAGTGCAACACTGGCACTTCCACACCAGATCAGTGACTGTTTTTATCAGTCATCAAACAGCAACAGGGGTAAGTCACTTTTATTTACCTCATTGAAGAGTAAAGCACACCTGATTTCACAGACCGTCCCTGATTTTGCCTCATAATTTTGCTGTGTCTCTCATAAAAAGTTTGATTTGCTGATAAATCATTCAGGATTATAGACAGTCAGTAAATCCAGAGATCAGAGTTTCATACTTCTTATTGTCCAAAAATGCATGTTGATGCAAAATGTGTTATTTGGTTTACAATCATTTCCATGAAGTGACATCCATCAAATGCTGACATCGCTGAACCAGAATGTTGAAATAAAAACGTTGTTCCACCCCCTTGTCAAACCATGTTAATAGCAATGGTTCGACATTCACGGTTTTGGAAATGTGGCCATTGGAGTACATGTACTATTCGATCTGCGATGTTGTGGTTCACTGACATTCCGTTCAAGGTCTAGCCTCTTAGAAAACTGCCTTTCGATGCTGCCATCTATGATGGATGTCACTTTGTGGAAATGATAGTAAACTGTTATTCTATTAACTTTTTAAGTGAATTAGAGTAATATTTAAAATGTGTTCCTGATTTTGAGCCTCCTTTATTCTACTATAATTTTGGCTTTGGATACGGACATTTTGAGTAAAATGCAGCAGCAGCATAATTTATTTCTCACAAAAACACAAAGCTTTCAGGAAAAAAATCCCTTCTTAAGTGTGTAGAACAATTAAAATCACAGCACTTTTAAAGCACTTCAATAAAACACAGCCCTATCAGAATGACTGACTTGTAAACTTCAATTAAAGAATTAAAGGCATAGTCAGCTCAATGGTTATAGCACATTCATTTGTTTCCTCTTGAGAACAGGTTTAATACTAGTAGCTACAGTCAAGCCTGGTCTGTGGTCTGCATCTATCAGTGTAATACATTCATATTCATGAAGCTCTAGATCATTATTCAGATTTTATATATAATTTATATTACTCTGAACTGAAATTTGTGTTCTATATCCCTTTCTGCTATATCCTTAGCCAATGCATTTGTGGCCACATTCCTCTTAATTTCTGACTTGTGTTCTGTGATTCTTTCCTTCAGTTTCCTGCTACATTTTCCTATGTAAAATGTTGTGCAGGCTACACAGTTTGCTAAATATATGATGTTGCGTGTATTACATGTAGCATATATATCAAACGTATATTCCCTTCCTGTTTTGGGATGTATAAATATACTATTAGTCTCATTATCTGTACAGCATACACAGGTATAAGATGGGTACGTGCCAATTTTAGTATATTTACGTGGTCCATGATTGTATTTAACATCCTTATAGCATAAACGTGATTTTAAATTAGAACAATTTTAGATGCAAAATATGTTTTTTTTACCAATAATTTTCTTTATCTCTGGCATTAATGTTAAAATATTCCAGTTCTTTTCTATTCAGTTTTTAACTGCATATGATTTCCTATTATAAATAGTAGTATATCTTACAATCTCAGGTCCTTCATTACTACGACTATCCATATTACCATCATTCTTAGAATAAAAGTATGGTTTAGCAGTATTTTCTTTCATATTTGTACTTCACTCTGTATTTGTTGTAACAGAAGTGCTATATCCCTGTTTCTCAAATTCAGTAATAGACTGATCAAGAAATATTTCATCTTATATATTCAGACGGCTGAATCTCAAAAGTTGGCTTTTTTACTACACTTCTAAATGTTTGAGGGACATGCATACTTGCTCTATGTAAATATCTATTTGCTTGTACATCCTTTGTATGTACCATGGTGTTGAGTTGGTCCCTGTGTCTCTTTAACTTAACATCTAAATATGTGATGCAACTATCAGAATACTCCATGCTAAATTTTAAATAAGTAGTGGTGCAATTCACATATTGAATGAAGAGCCTAAGGTTTTCGATATTACCATTCCACAGCAAAAACACGTCATCAACAAAATGCTTGTAAAACAGTATACTATCCTTGTATTCACCTTTATAAATGTACATATCCTCCCATTGTTATACAATGATGTTTGCATAAGTGTTTACCATCGGTGTACCCATGGCAACACCTATTTTCTGGTGGTGGCTCTGATCATAAAACAGAAATACATTATTTTTCAACATCAAATCTAGTAAATCACATATATTACATATTCTGTTGTTAGATAACGGGGTATTATGTCCCAAAAAGTATCTTACTGCTTATATTCTAGTATCGGTATGGATGACCGTAAACAGCAATTTAATATCTAATGTAACGAACAAAAAATTGCTCACTGTACTCTTATCAACCCATATACTTAACTGTGTTAGAAAATCCTCAGTGTCTTTTATATAACTTTCTCAGTGCAGTCTATAAATAATATGAGATGGGTTGTGTTATCCACCCTTTCCCAGATACTATAGGTCTCACTGGGGGAGTTTTCAAATCCTTATGGATTTTCGGAAGACCATATATTAGAGGTATTTTTGGACAGGACACAGTAAAAAAATGAAACAAATCAATATATATGTCATCACTGAGCAGCATATCCTAAATTACCATATTTATATTGCTTATCATTCTAGATATATCTAGCCTGTCAATTTTAATAAAAGTTGCATTATCATTTAAAAATTCAGACATACAGGCGTCATATTTATTCTTATCTAGAATAACAACTGCCCTCCCTTGTTAGCTTGTTTTATGATAACATCACTGTTCTTCTCCAAACGACTTAAAGCTAATTTTTCTTGCAAAGTTAAATTATAGTACCTCTTGTTATCATTCATATCATAACATTGTCTCAACTCACGCTCACATAATTCATTAAAAGCTGTTATAAGTGGACAGTTTTCTGGTACAAATGTACTTAATTTCTTACATACCTGCTTCCCTGGATGTAATGAACTTTTAAAATTGAGTTTTAGACTTACATTTTTCACAAACATCTGCAAATCAGTAATGGCATTTGTTATAAGGTATCCACATTTGATGGAATAAACTTAAGAACTTTACTTAAAACTGAAAGATCGTCTACAGACAAACTTAGGCTAGATAAGTTCACTACAGGACCATTTTCTATTGAGTCCATTACTGTCATTTGGATTTGCTCCTGATTTGCGGGCCTTTGCTGTTCCAGTGTTTCCGCTCGTTGCCTCTCTGCTCCGGTCTGCCTCTCGAGCGGTCCTGTGATTGGTTCCTGCTCCTGCCTTTCATTTCTATAATTTCCGGTAGTTTCAACTGCAGTAATTTATTTTATTTTTATTTATTTATTTTATTTTATTTTACATTTGTTAACTTGGAGAGTCCAACTGGATAAATGTCCATTTTCAGTGGAAGTCCAGGGAGAAAAGCTCCGGAGACATAAAATCATTAACAAGAGAAAGATATGTTAACCAAAAGGTTCAATAAACAAAATACAGAGTACACAATCTTTATACTTCGTATAGAAGTATAGTACATATAAGATAGTGAGTTAACCAAAGAGTGTATTTGCCAACATTCACAGGCTACATAAATATATACATGTTATAGAGGTGTTTAACAGCAAGTATAGCAGGAAGATAGAGTAGATAACTTCCATAACTCATTTCTATACATGAGAGACATACTCTGTCCTTTAGGTTTCTTTACAGTGTTAAGTGATGCTATTACCCCATGCAGACATTACAAAAGTAGTAGATAAGCTGTTACTCTAGTTGCTGGAAAAACAGAGACATACAAGTTACTATCCAGGGGTAGTACAGGTACGTAATCTGTGATTCAGGAAGTGTGTTTTGAGCCATTTTTTGAATTGGGTGGTAGAGTTGTTATTTATTATGTGGGCTGGAAGGGAGTTCCAGATTTTAGAGATGAAGTGGCTAATAATGTAATGTCATATAATGTCAGTAATGCCGGATGTCTCTGAAAAACCTCCTGCTGGGCAATGCCATTAGATCGAGAGGTGCAGGGAATCGATGTACCATCATTTATAGAGGCAGCTTGTGTGTTATTTTTAGAAGCAGACTCAGTACTGCATATTTGCTGTCCACTTGATGAATGTACAGAATCTGCAGTGGAAAAAGTATCTAGACTATCAAGTGGCTGGGAAGAAGGGAGCATGATGGTTTTTACTCCCCCTGTTTTAAAGTCTATGTTATGCTACTCCCAAGGCCAGGAAAAGATGTTACCATTTTTGAAATCTTTTAAGTCTCTTTGTATTTTTGTCTTTTTAATCTTTATTAATTTCTCTTTGTATTTAGCAAGCCTGTCCAACGTTAATCCATAGACATTTACATTCTCTTGAAATAAAGGTGAATCAGTAATATCTTTTTCTAATCTGGTTATCTCAACCTGTATGTCTGCTTCTATTTTCTGAAAAAGGTGTTCATTACTTGCATATAGTTTGCTCCTAATTTAAGATTGAACTCCTGCCAGCTTTTCAGAACATCTGGATAAAGGATGCCATATGAGGGCATTTTCAAGATTCTAAGCCCACGAGGGACAACCCCATATTCCAGATAGGCAACAAAGCTGAAGTGTCTTTCTTGAGGAAAGAAGTTCAGAGTTCTAGTGTCTGGTGCTCTGCCAGTATTAATAAAACTCCTTGAAAGGGAAAACCATCCCTTATGATTGGAAACATCATCTCCTATTAAAATCGAAGGTGTGCTCTGAGATTATGTCTGGGCTTCTGATCTCTCTAGTGCTTACCTTGCTCATGTTTATTATCAGCTTTATCCTAACAGAGTCATATCACAGCCCTATTCAGCTAAAAAACGTAATCAGAAAATTAACACTTTTTCCCTCATTTTGCCCAGCCAACAGCAGCAGCTTTTGTGTGGCTCCTGCACAATCAAGGATGATTAAGGGGTCCTCCTGCAGCCATGGGTACTGCAGGTACCTAAAGATGGCTATGTTGTTAGTTTTATTTGACAGAATGTCCACCTGTAAAATTTAACTAAGCCAGGTGCACTATGTCAGTAGTAAAATATTTAATGGAATTGTGAAGCCTGTTACTTGACAAAACACTGTTACTATAACCAGCAATATCCTTGAATTTAAAAGGAGATATAAATAAGAGTTATTATTATCCACCTGGTTTATTAAGTACACAAGATTGCTGTACTAGCTTTTGTTGGTTTAGCTGACATGTTACAAAATATCAAAATAAGATAATTTGGCTGTGGTTGGAGGGGGGTGCCAGGGCTTGGGATCCCTAGCAACCGCAGGATTGCTGGTGCCTAAAGTTGCCCATTTGTGCAAATGATGCACTAGACTAATTTACGTTGTAATTCCTGCTGTGCTAATACCCTAAACCAGAACAGCATTAAGTTCCTGTAGCCTACTACACTTTTCTAACAAATATGATTAATCTAAAATACATTTAATTTAAATTAATTTCAGATTCATTTTTAGATCTGTTGATTTTTATACAAAACGAGTCCTAGATCAAATGTTACTTGTTACTTACAACCTCTTCACAATACTAGGTCCAGAGATACTGTTGTTACTGCTTTTATGCTCTGTGTGTGTGTGTGTGTGTGTGTGTGTGTGTGTGTGTGTGTGTGTGTGTGTGTGTGGTATATATATATATATATATATATATATATATATATATATATATATATATATATATATATATATATATATATATATATATATATATATATATCAGGATTAAATTCCTGGTCATGTCTTTTGGTGATGCAGGTTACAATTGCATCAGTGAAATTCACATCTCCTTCTTCAACAAAACTCTCAAATGTTTTTCATCTTTTTCCAGGATAGTAGGATCTTTCAAAATTATTCTCTGCACTTGCCTCTTCATCCCTTTTATGTCCATGCAGTTTTTTACTCACTTTCATGCGTGAAGTGGCATTTCCTCTCCTGTAGAAAACAGATTTAAGTCTGACTGGAATGCAAAAACCTTTCACATTGACTATATAGGTTCATAGGTTAAGTACTAGGCTAGCTGCCTTTGTGGGCAATTTTAAGCCTAGCCAACTTCCCACTGAGGTGAGAATCAAACCCTGTACCTTGTGTCTGTCTGTGAGATAAACTCCTTAGCCATTTTGCCAGTCCTCAACCCTTAAAAGTGCTCTACCTGTTGTGGAATGAATGACTACTAGTAGCTTTGACATCGGTATTTCCATCCATTTATCCATTCATTGTTTAATATAAAACTGTTTTTGCACATCATTCATTGTTTGATCCCACTGATCATTTTGGAATAGTGCCAGCTATATGAAGTTCAACAACAACAACACCTATATGACATGTAGATCACTCTAATTTTTTAGCAAATGCTAAGGGGCTCCTGCACCAAAATTTAGCCCCAGTTTCAAATCTATCTCTCTCTCTCTCTCTCTACATATATATATATATATATATATATATATATATATATATATATATATATATATATATTAGTTTTCAGGATGCCTCTGCAGTCTTTCAGGAACATGTAAATTAGCTGCCTGACCTTTTAAATTGCTGCACAGGAAATATTCTACATTAAGCCAACATCATACATCTGAAATCATAGAGCCTTTCCGCAGCCTGCATTTCCAGCTGAGTAGCAGTAATTATAGACACCAAGAACTAACCATAACACATATGTTGTGATTAGCAGCACAACTATTTTTATTTTATATTATTAAACAGGTCAGGCCACTGAACACAAGTGTTCCTTTTCAGGGATGACTCAAGAGCATTGTCTGTTAAAGGGCACAGCTAGAATTACACAGTAGGCAAACAGATGCTGAGGGAATTAAAGCCTGGACTACCTAGAGTAAGCCTAAAAAAAAGTTGTCTGCCACAGTACCTGACAATCTTCTCACATACCTTCTTTATTCTCCTTCTCATTTTCCACCACAACCCTCTATCTCACTGGCATAAGTTAAGATGGCAAACTTATGACCTCCTGGTCATTAAGAAGCTTGAAGGAAACTTGAAAGACAGAGTAGTATTAGATTATGTAGAATAGGTTATTGTAGATAAGATATCAGATGTTAGCAAACACACAGTTGTGAGTGAAGCTTAGACTCTGACGAGGTAAGTCATAGTAAGTGGGATCATTTCTGGACATACTGATAAGCCCACAGTTGAGAATGAGTGAGTGAGTATGAAGAAAGTGAAGGAGAGTATTAGTAGTGTCCTACTGAGTTATTTGATGAGCCCTTGTGTCAGTAGAAGAAATTGTTTAAACTGAGGCCTGAAGGATGAGTAATTTGTATGTTCAACTAACTCCTGCGGAATTAATTGCCATAATTTTGGAGCAGGAACTGAGAAGCTAAGGTTGGAAGAATGCAGTTTGTTATATAGAGTTGGAAGGATAGGGCCACCTTCTGATTGGCTTCTGATGTTGTAGGTTGGAGTGGCTGTAGTAAGTTTCATTGTTAGAGTAGAGGGTGAGTCTTGATAGAGTATTTTGAAAAAAATGAGCCAATGTGAGGGTCAGCTCTGGCTTGTACTTGTAGCCACTTAACTCTGGCTGGAGTGAGCCAAGGAGAAGGTCAGCTTTGGCTTGTATTTGTAGCCACTTAACTCTGGATGGAGTGAGCCAAGGAGAGGGTCAGTGCTGGCTTGTACTTGTAGCCACTTAACTCTGGATGGAGTGAGCCAAGGAGAGGGTCAGCTCTGCCTTGTACTTGTAGCCAGTTAACTCTGGAAGGAGTGACCCAATGAGGCTTGTTCTGAGGAGAACTAGAGCTGAATCAGCAAATTTTATTAGAAAGGATCTGAAAAGTGGTAGAGTTACTAAAGGAAAATGAGGCAAACGATGGGAGGCCATATTCGAGTAATGTGAGAAGGATAACCTTGTGTATTGCAGCTCTGACAGGAGCATAGAGGAAATGAGTTTTTTTAGTGGCCCAAAAGAGTAGGTAGTTAACTTTGGCTCATAGAGTTTGGATGTGTTCTTAGAAATTGAGGAATTGGTCCAGCCATATACCCAGGTATGTAAGGATTTGTTGATTTCAACAGGGGTTATTGTCACCATCAATGATATGAAAAGATTGGGGAGATGTAATTAGTCTTTTGTGGGTGCCAAATAGAAATAGAATAGACTTGTTTTTGGAGGGATTGAGCAGTAGTTATTTGGAGCTCAGCCAGCTGTGTAACTCAAAGATGTCTTTTCAAGTTGGATTTCACTGAGTTTATGTAAGGAATTAGATACATAAATGATTATATCATTGTTGTATAGAACTGTAGGAAGTTGGAAGTACAGTAACAACTAAGAATAGAGACATACAGAACTCCTGAATGATTGCCAGTCATGTCTGATAGAGAGTAGAGTACACCTTTACCCTGAAGGATCTGTTAGTTAGCAAACATTCATAGTAAGTAATACTGACTACTCCACTCGTAAAAAAAAAATCAAGTATAAAACAGCATGCCTTAGCCATGGCGTGAGCAGTTATCAAATGTTCCATAGCATGCCTGTTGGTTTTCCATTTTGAAAGGCATCAATTCATCTTTGGAAGACTGAAGGTTCAGACTTCTGGACCTTATGATTTTTCTCAAGTGCTGAAATATCAGAACCAACTACTACTGGATTTCTCTCATGCTACTAACAAAACAAATGAAAAGGCTTTCAAAGATGCATTTTTTTTAAACCTGAAAACTTTCTGCAGTGCTCTCACCTTTAAGTTCAGATGAGAATTGAGAGTTGTACCATGAAAAAGTATGTGAACTACTTTCTCTAAGACAGAGTATGATAGCCTTCCTAAATCGTTTGTGCCCCTAATTAATGTAAAGATGAGTGATCCCCTTACTATGCCTTTAATTTATTTGTTTATTTATTTATTTATTCATTTGTTCATTCAGCCGCCATTTGGGCCATGAAAAGCAGGAAAACAAAACAGTGTTGTAAATTACTCATCACCATCCACAACACCAAAGTGAAGTAGAACATAACATAAAACTAAAGGAAATTAAGATATTTATTAATTCTGTATTGGATGCTAGTAGAGCACATCAGAATAGTAAGATGTACTTTACATTTAGAATAATCCATCAGCAGTCATATTAAATTAACTGGCATCCTTTATTCATTTTTTTTAACTGATTTGATTTGTTTTATTTGTTGAACGGCTAAACTGAGTAGGCACAAATCTATCTCTTCAAGGGCAGCATAGGATAATTGTTTTGTTAAATGAGTTGCTCAGAGTTGTACTGGACAGGCAAATGTAGACTGAGGAAATCAAAACACCTACGAACTGCTGTTTACAAAATGCCGTAGATAAGTGCAGTAAATTTTTGTAACAGAGAGGAAATGCTATATAGACTGCCATGTGCTACATAATCTGATTAAACAGCATTTAAGGGAAAGAGATTAAACAGATAAAAACTTATATGTAAGGTGCTTTTCATAGTCACATTAAAGAGTACACTAGACAATAAAATGGACTGAGAAGAAGAGACATATATATCGAATGCCTATGTTGTGATATCAGACGGACATCACTAAGGACCAAGCTAAGAGTGGACAATACAGCGTAACAAACTGGGCATGTGATGGGGAACCCAGTGTTGAAACAAAAAGCTCTGGATTAAAGATGATCAATGCATACTAACGGCCTGATTCCAAAGACTTGCTCTCAGTCTAAGTAACCCTGTACACTGAAAATAGATATTTTGGAATCTGGCCCTCAGTGTAAGCCTGTTTTTAGATAGACCTTACACCAAAGTCACTTACACTGAGAGCAAGTCGTGTATCAGCATCTGTTACTTACACAGGTAAATACTCACAAATCAACAGTAAAGACAAAATCCTTTTGTTTTTATATGTCCATTGTCTCAGGTATTCAGTTGTCCTGTCTGGATAGTGACCAATAAACTGGAGCCAACAGAGAAGGATACGGAGAAGAATGGCCCTGTCTGCAGTGTGAAGCCACTCACCGTCTCTAGTTTATGTCTCAAATTGTTGCTCCTTTTCAGGAGCCAGAAACATAAAATGGAATTTTATTAAGGGATCTCAGCAAATCATATCAGTTGTACAATGAAGACTGGTGGAAAACTGGGAAGCTGTACACCAGACTGCTTTAGCAACTGACACTTTAGCTTGTGGGCGTACATATGTGGAGTGTTTCCAGCAAAGCAGTGGATTTCTTTAGATTTGTTCCTCTTAGGACTAAGTCAGGTCCAGTCAACTACTAAGCAAAAGGGGCTTCTTTGCTAACTGAGTACTGAATAAAACAGTATGCATTTAACTCATCACAAGGCCTCCAAATCTGTTCCAGATGTAGCTTTCATAACACCCTGTATAGGGATGATAGTTGTAGCAGCAGAGTATAAGTTCTTCAGAATTCCCACCATGCTACTGGTCTTTGCCAGTACCTTTTTCAAGTGTTCCAGAGGGTAATGATAAGATAAAGAGATTTTTCCTTCCCTTTTCTCCTTAAGTATAGCCTCCTACTATGCAAGTCAGCCTTTAACCCAGTCATAACCAGACAGCATAACTGCACACGTTTTGCCCTGAACCACAGTTGTCAGCTATCAGCACATTCTAAAAGCTGCACTAAACAACACTGGTACCATCTGTAACAAAATGAGATACTGCCAGCCCAGCTATCTGGAATTTTGTAAGTGGCTGTGTGTCATTTGTAAATATCAACATGATTCATATGCCTGTGTTACAAATGCATTAGAACTGTATGTCATATTGTATAGATGTGAATGCTAAAGAGATATTTTTATACACTACTGTAACTGTTTAACAGGGGACACTGAAACACAGGAGATTAACTTGCAAAACTTCAGAAGAATGGTTGAGGTTAAGTTACTTTATAACTAGGCCATAAACAAAAGATAATGGGCCGGATTCACGAAGGCTTGCACGGAGTCTTAGAGTAGAGTAAGACTCCATGCAGCCATCATGTCCGATGAGTGATCCAGGAACAGCCTGCAGGGGCGTGCAAGAGAGCTCCTAAAATGGCTCTTACACGGACAGGGCTGGGATATGCAAATTACCTCAATTGCAGGCGAAAGGCATGCAAATGAGGTAAATTTGCGATTCAGGAAACCCGAACTTGTCCGAGTAAGAGCAGTGTTATTTGTAGAAATGTACTCAGTTGACAACTGAGTACCGTTCTGCAAATAGCAAAATGGAGCCGTGACAACTCCAAATAAACGTTGCATCCAGTGCAGGAAGCATGCCAATGGCCAAATATATGGCCAATGGAAATGTTTCCTGATGCAATATGAAAATAAAAATATTTTATTTTTTTCGCCGATTTCCGATGTTTAAGGGTAGCTCAGCACCGCGCAAATGGGCTGTGCTCTAAAACCCAGAATACTAAAAATTAAAACCCACAAATGTGGATTTTATTGAAATTGTTAATGTACAATGCAAGGGAATGCCAGGTTGAAGACAACATGGCCACCGAGTAGAGGTTGATAAGGGGGGAAACTCAGTCTAAGAGATGTAACCAAGCATTAGTAGGCAATCCTATGTAAATGAGGGTTAGGATAGTGAATCGCAAGTTTACATAACAAATGAGCAAAGTCAGTGGAGTGTAGGAGTAGGATAAGGGGAGTAACAGAGTAGAAGCTAGGTGACATCACGAGGGGGGTATGTATGAAAGAAGTGAAGCTCATTGGAGCAGAGTGGCATGTGTCAGCTGTCATTTACACATCATGGAAAGAGGTGTGTCAACAGGTAGGCTAGGGAAAGGCAAGAAATGGAAGGTGTATTCCGTGGATAACACCAAAGTTTCTTGCTGAGCGTGCATGCTCGCGCCTGTAAACCCGAGTAAGACAGAGTGCGCGCGTGTAAGCATGTGTGCACGTGTTTAAGCCGGAGTAAGCATGTATAAGGCTGTTTAAAGAGTTGTAAGTGCGTTTGTGCTGGTGTGCACACGTTTTAACCCGAACAACCAAGTTTTAGTCCCTGTAAGCATATGTGTACGCGTTTTAGCTGCTGTGCGCATGTTTGCACTTGTGTGCGCAGCGCTCCCCCCTGAGGAAACAGAAAGGAAAAAGGAAGCACAACAAATAGTAGGAAGCTACCAGGGAATACTAGCAGAGCTAGCAGGTGAAAACAATCAGAATCAGGCAATTACACAGACAGTACACTAGCCCAGCCTAGCACTTAAAACTCTGCAAACAACAGTCCATTATGTTTCTCTCAACAGACACTGCAGTAAGCTAATAGAAGTGAAAACTGAAAAAGCTTTACTGAGACAAAGAAATGTTAGGGGCTGCCATTGCTGCTATAAGGCGACATATGCAACATGCTGAGGGTGGTGACAATGTAAATGCTGCTGGACAACCCACAGTGAGGAGACGGAGAAGAATATACAGGCCCAGGGTAACCTACCATGGGCTACATGAGCTGGAGATAGTGGAGCACTATAGAGTGGACAGAGACCTCCTGCAGCAAATTGTTGAGCTGTGCAGGCCACGCCTCACACACAGAACCAACAGAGGGGAACCCATCCCAGTGGAAACCAAGGTATGTGTTGGCCTAAGAATATTAGCAACAGGTACCTTCCAGAGACCAACTGGTGATATGATGGGGATATCACAGGCATCGACATCCAGGGTACTACACCAGCTCCTGGATGTCATGTCAGCACATGTCGGTGATTATGTATATTTCCCCAATTCCTGTGAAGTATTGGCCAGCAATATATGTCTCTTCCAGCAAATAGCAGAATACCCTGAGGTAGTGGGTGCAATAGACTGCATGCACATACGCATCAAAGCTCCAGCCAGCGAGCGGGGTAGGGTCTACTTCAACAGCAAGGGCTTCCCCTCCATCAACTGCCAGGTTGTGTGTGATGCCCAGGGCATAATACTGAATGTGTGTGCAGGCTGCCCTGGAAGCAACCATGACTCCCATATCTGGCATCTGATGCAGCTGTACCAGACATTTGCCAATGGGGACATCCCACATGGTCACCTAGTGGGGGATGCTGGCTATGCACTGGAGCCGTGGCTGATGACACCCATCAGAAACGCACACACACCTGAACAGGAACGCCATAATGAGGCACACGCACAAACATGTAATGTAATAGAGCATGTGTTTGGGCTGCTCAAGTCACGGTTCCGGTGCCTGGACACATCTGGTGGAGCCTTGCAGTACTCACCAACTACATGTGCCCAGATTGTCATGGCATGTGCTATGCTACATAATATGATCCTGCAAAAACAGCTGCAGCAGGACCAGCATAGGCCTGGGCCAAATAGCCCCCTACCATTGCCAAGGCCATCACAGGCAGAGCGTGACTCGGAGGAGGAACAACCTGAGCCTGCCCCAGTAGGCAGAAGGAGATGTGCCCAGTATGCTTTGGCCTTGGCAAAGAGGCAATGCATAGCACATACACTGACTCAGTAGGAACTCTGGAAATGATACCTCTCTCTGTAAAAGGGATTCCTAAGTTGATGCTACCTGCTTTCAAACATGTACAGGGAGTGTAGTATGTGCATCCTACATAGGTAGCCCTGCAGCACCACCTAAGGCATGATTGCCATGTGTTAAGCAATATAAAGCAGTGCTAAACAGCATTTACCACCATGTAGTATATGCAAACAAAATCGCACACACCAACTAGCACAACTGTGGTCAATGTTGAGTAATATTGGGTAATGTCCAGCAAAATTGGTGAATATTGAGTAATGTCGGACAAGCCTGGTCTAAGTAGGGCATAGTTGAACAAAAGCGAACATGCTCATATTTGCTTAACTGGCCCTTAAGCAGTCTGGTCTGCTCAGTATGAAAATATAAAGCAGTGATGGGCTTCGAACCCAGGATACTGTGCATTATAGTCAAAGTACTGAGCAACTAAACCATGACAGTATTGCAGTAGTCAGCTTGTATGAAGGAATGTTGATAAGTCTATGCAAAGTATCTCATGGAAACCCTGCAGGCACAGCATAATCCTTGTCGAGTTATGACACAAAGGTGAGTCCTGCAGTAAGAACAGAACCTGACTTCCAACACACACAGTATAAATGTTAATACTGGTCATGTTCACACACATCAACAAATGTAGTGGACCTCAGGTAGCAACATACTGAAAGGTCACACTGGGCATGCTCACACACTTGAATAAATGAGACAAATGTCAGGCAACAAAACACGGAATGGCTGAACTGGGCATGCTCACACACTTAGGCCATGTCTGAGTACAGCAGTGGGCCACGCATATCTGGCAGTTGCATGTGTTAACCCAGGAACCTGTCACTATACAGCAATCTGCCCTGTGCACACAGTTATATGACAACAGACACATCTATAATATAGTGGAACCCTGTCATAATCAAATATGTTCTGCAGATACCGAAGTTGTTCATAGAAACTGGTAAAGCAAAGACGATAAAGACCTGCAGACAGTATCAGCAATAAACATTGTGCATCTTGAACATTAGCATAGGTTCAGAGGTCGATACTAGGCTATCTGCCCTAGGGCATGTACAAGCCTAGCCAGAGTGTGTTTGGCATTCGCAACCCTGTCAGATTACTACACTGTGTGTGTGTGAATAGTAGGTCACACAAGATAGCCCATGTACATTTAGGCTAGTGTGCCTCTGTCTAGCAGGGACACAGAAGCTATCCCAGGGGTAAACATATGATCACCCATACAGTCGTCAAGATGTCTCCTGTAGATGGTCAGTGGGTGGCTCTGCCTATGTGAAACTGGGATTACATTTTGGAGTGAGTGGAGCCTCTGGGATAAGAATCTGTCCCTCCAGCATGTCCTATTAACATCTGTGCTGAGGTATACCTCCCTGGAGTGTGTAGCTCCAAGGGAGTCGGATATCCTGACGTGGAGCATGTCCAGTAATTCTGGGTTGGGTATATCTGTAAACAACAGGCACACATCATATCCGAGTAGGTGGTAAGCTGGAGTTACTGCATCCGAACTGTGCAGGGCATCTGTGTGAGTCCCTAGATCTGCTTGGTGAGGAACTTCTGTGGCCAGTACAGTTGCTGCAGGTGTCGGGTAAGGTACACCCCAAATGTGGCATTGTAACCAAGCATGGATGTGATGAGTATAGGGGCACAATGGCCTCACTCGATCTAGATGTGAAACCATAGAAGGTGTGTCCAACCACTTTGGCAACGTGAATGTCAAAGGCGACAGCATGAACAAGTCATGTCCCCAAACCCCTAACAACTCCTACAGTATGTAATGGAGTACTACCTATGTGGTAATGTGTGGGCATGTTGTTATTCCCAAAGGGGATGACTATGCAACTAATGGCATTTAGCTGTAGGCCATGGCTCAGGCACCAGTCATCCATCTCTGTGAGACCCTGTTTGAGTATGCATGTGGCAGCTGGAGAGTTGATCATGGCACCCAGTTTACAGTCAAGTGCAAACATGTTAAGCCATATTCCCCCTGTGGTAGCCTGTACGTCAGACAAATATATACAAAACAAGAGAGGTCCCAGGACCGAGCTGTGTGGGATGCCACGTGTAACTGGTGTATAGTCAGACATGGCACCTGCAATTCTGGCCATGTGAGTGCTATCCCTGATCCAGGTATCAATCCATCGTGTGAGATATGTGTCCATATCGACACTGGTGAGCCTATGCATAATGGCCCAGTGGGTTATTGTGTTGAAGGGTTTTGCAAGGTTCAGGTAGGCTGTGTGGACAACCGTCCCTATGTCGATGGACCTGTTAGCTGTTTAAAGAATACAAACAGGTTCAAGAGGCAAGATCTGCCCACAACAATGCTGAAATGTGTAGGACACAGTGTCTGTAGGTTCCCGATGTCTATGTGTATGAGTCCCGTGACAATACGCTCCATAGCTTTGCAGAACAGGCTAGTTAGGCTTATAGGGCAATATTGTCTGTGGTCCGTTGTGGCACCAACTCTGTGGAGTGGGACCACTGTTGCTGTACGCCATTCCTTGGGTACATATCCTGTAGTAACTCTGATATTGAACAGTGATGTAATGTGAGGGTTACGTCTGTCATGAAGCTCGTGTAAGATGCAGGCTGGGACACCGTCTGGTCACATTGATACTGTGATGTATGCTTTGGGGAGGGCAGCACTCACCTGTTACTGTGTGATGTCAGGGAGGTTATACTCTGTTGGGATGGATAGTTGCTCCTTAGGGGGGATGGGGGGAGACATCTGCATTGAACCTGTTTGCCAGGATGTTGGCAGTGCCAGTGGGTTCAGGGTAAGTTTAGTCAGTATGCAGTAACTCACAGCATATCAGTGAGTGTCCACCCAGGTTCCTGACGTAACTGAAGAAGGCTGTGTGATAGTCCTACGTGTCTGGTGCAATTGTCCGGCAGAAGCGGCCCTTAGAAAAGTACATGAGTGATCATAGCTGTCTGCTAGTACAGATCACAGATGCCTTCCCAGTCTGGGATTGTGCTCTATCATGTAGTAGCTTCCTCCTGATGTTGTACAGCTTATTAATGGCTGGGGTCTACCAGACAGGTCCCCTGCCATTGGAGTAGTGAGTCCTGTTGTTATTTGGGATAGCACAATCCATGCAGTCCACTAGGTGTCCGTAGAATGTGTATGTAAAGGATTCAGCAGTGTGAGCCGTATTTGCCACTGTCTTCGGGTCTCTGAAGGATACCACCTTGCTTTGGTGAAGTGAGATGTTGGCTCATGAGAAGTTCACCAAGATTACCCAGGATGGGTGTGTGGAGGGTATATGTATGTCCAGTGAGATACATGTATGTTCTGGCCTTACCAATGAGGGGTATATCGCTGGTGTGGAACATAGAGTCCCCATGTTGGTGATGATCAGGCCCAATATGTATTCCCCCTTGTGGCTGTGCTGACTGGTTGTGCCATAACATATGCATCTACAAATTGTAGCAACTGTTGGGTGAGGGTGTTGGGGCTTGAGTAGTATCCCCAGTCAATATTTGTGTATATGAAGTCACACAATATAATGGTGTTTGTGGAGACCTTCATATTCTCCATAGTTCCCATGAAAGCCGAGTGTGGTTCCTGAGTTTGGGAGGGTGGTCTGTAGCAGGCAACAAACTGAAAGGCAGTTTTGCACAATGGTAGTTGTATATGTATGGTCTGTGATGCTTTGTGCAGTGCTACTAACCCGGAGGTGTGTGTATCTGTGATGTATATGGATACTCCCCCTAGTTGTGTTGTCTGTTCCAAGTCTTGTTGTCAGAAAGCATGGTATGAAACATAACCTGGTAGTGCTGGTGTGCATACGCAAGCCTGAACCAGGCGTCTGTTAGTGCACAGATATTGCTATCCTCCATACTGAGGAGAGTCCTGAGTGGCTGCAATATGAGGGTAACACATCTGGTGTTGAGCAGCATTACCCTTAGCTTCATTTAACCTGTAATGTCTATGGAGGTGGGTTTGTCTTTTGAGCCCTGCTTAAAAAAGGCACTATGGTGGTAGCAAGAGCCTTAGCCAGCATTCAAAAGTCCAAGGGTGACAGGTGCAAGCTGTCCATAGTGAAGCTACGTGGCATGTTGAGCATGTCACCATAGGCTGACAGACACTGTATCCACTATGAATGAAACAAATTTGTTAGGCAACTGTTAAATGTGATATGTGTGTCTGTATACTATGACATCATAATTGGTTGGTGTAAGATGCTAGACAAGGTCAGGGTCATACTGGCCTGGGCTACATGATCAGAGTGTTCCTCCATGTATCATGTCATGTGGTCCAGGGAGTAACATCTGAGGTTTTACGCACCAGCATGGACAATGATGGTGCCAGTCTTGTACTTGCTTTGGAGTGACCTGACTGCCTGTGTTATGCAGCAGATCCTGGCACCAGACAGACAGCTCAAAGTGACTATTCCCATGTTAGGGCTGGTGAGTGGTACGTCAGTGTGTCTGACAATAAGTGTCGCCTATTACAAGTGTATTAGGTGTGTTGTTTAGCCCGAAGGGCAGTGACTGTGTGGCACACTGACATTGTGAACTATGTGATATGTGGGTATTGTAGTGGGGTAGCAGTTGTGTTTGTGATTGCTTTGGAGGTCTCAGCTGCTTAGGCAGAGTACATTTACAGCATCCGAGTATGTCTATGTGTGATAATGTGGTTTGAGTGCTGTTGCTAGAGGATATGTGAGACTGATATATGGTGTGTGTGGTTACCTTCACCACCTGATAGACTGTGCCAGTCATGGGTCGAGAGAGTTCAGCACCCTGTATGTCTATATAGGTGCATCTCACACATATATCTGAGTTTGTCAGGAGGAGGAGAGGGTTGTCTGTGTACATGAGGCAGATGTGACATTGTGTCAGTATATCACAATATCCACCAGCTGGACTGGAGAGTACACACGAAACCGACCCCTGGACATGCCAGGATATTATGATGACATACTCTGTAGCCTGATCACAAAGGATCAGTAGGGTGTAAAGTGTGTAAAAGAGTATAACAGGGATTAGTGCTCATGTTTGTTGGTGTTTTGTAAAGAGTAGCTGAGAAGGAGTCCAGACTGAATCATGACACCTCCTTCAGCTATGTCATAAATAGCAATGTACACCCATATATGTCCTGAGTCAGGGTAAAACTGTACCTGACTGACAATGCTGACATCCTGACAGACAGGCCCATATGTACATAGCCATCTCCCACTGACAATAGTCCATATCATCATACCAGGAGATATCACATGTAGAATGGATGAGCAGCTACCCCGACTGCCAAAAGCATGGCAGCAAGTGGAATACATTGATTCCCAATATGTGTCATGCACAAACTACAGAACAAACAGATCCTGCACCTGAACAGTCAGCTGAGCCTCACCCCCTACACAGGATGTGGAACTGTTGAATGAGTCACAGCTACATATGGCACTCCCCACAAGTGTTGGTGCACAACACACCATGGGAAGTCAAGTCCAGTATGTCTATGAAGTCTGATCTGCAAGGTCATGGAGTCCATCATGGTTGCAGTCATAAACAGAGCTATTGGAAGCTGACATACACACAACCCTATCAACTGTGGTATGTTCATGTGTGGATCATGGTTCCCAAACATGCTAGACTGTTTGCAAGGCAGCCACCCAGGACATACATCAATGAACACATCTACACATGTGTCACATAGACTTTGAATAGCCCGTTATCAACATCCCAGACACATGTAGTATCCACAAAACCAACAAGCTGTGCATAAATATGTGTTGACATATGACGGAATGTCAATGTGTCCACAGATAGATCACACAAGGTAAGGATTATGAGGTCTTGTTCAAGCTGTTGACACCTGCTGACCCACATGGACCATTCCTGGAATGGCATAAAATAAAGTGTACACACATCACCATGTCCAGTCTGATGATGTCACCATCCTATAAATACAGCAGGAGAAGGGAAACCACCCAATAAAGCAAATAGTGAGCCGTGTTAATGCATCTCTCTCTCTAGTATCATAACATAGTTAGGTAGGTGTTTGAATCCTGCAAACAGTGACTGTGTGTGTGGACAAGGGGGGGGTGTGTGCAGTTTCCTTTGAGAGGTGTTCCCTTTTTGGAAACTGGGAAAACTCACTAAAAGAGGTACATTCCTCTTTGGAAAGTCTGATGATGTCATCATCCTACAAGTACAGCAGGAGAAGGGAAACCAGCCAGTAAAGCAAATAGCACGCAGTGTTAATGCGTCTTTCTCTAGTATCATAACATAGTTAGGCAGGGGTTTGAATCCGGCAAATGCTGACTGGGTGTGTGTATGTGTGCAATTGTGTTTGAAAGGAGTGCCCATTTTGGAGACTGGGAAAACACACTAAAAGCAGTACATTCCTCTTTGAAAAGACTGATGATGTCACCATCCTACAAATACAGCCGGATAAGGGAAACCACCCAGTAAAGCAAATAGCGCACTGTTTTAATGCATCGCTCTCTAGTATCATAACATAGTTAGGTAGGGGTTTGGATCCTGCAAACTCTGACTGTGTGTATGTGTGCAATTGTCTTTGAAAGGAGTGCCCTTTTTGGAGACTGGGAAAACACACTAAAAGAGGTACATTCCTCTTTGGAAAGACTGATGATGTCACCATCCTACAAATACAGCCAGAGAAGGAAAGCTACCCAGTAAAGCAAATAGTACACTGTGTTAATGCATCGCTCTCTAATATCATAACATAGTTAGATAAGGGTTTGAATCCTGCAAGTGCTGACTGTGTGTGTGTCACTGTTGGTCAATGCAGTGTGGGTTTTGCTTTTACTATGGTATGACATAGTATGATTACAACAGTAAGTGCATGGCACACATCAGGTACCTGCGTGGCAAATATATATGTGTACATGTCCCCTCAATCAGTACATAGGTGTGAAGCCTGCATACTACATGAATACATTTGTTTCCATTGACAGGTTGTGCCGCTGCTTCTCAGATCGTAGGTCACATATGTATGTATGTGACAAGGCCGTCCACTGTAGTGTTCTGTGGCCAAGGTCATCTGTGACACACACACCCATGACAGTTACTTAAGAGTAGTGTGAGTGAAGGTGTATGCCTGGGGTATATGTCAGACATGTTCATACACAACAGAGACTGCCAATAATGGACAGTCTTTATAGGTGTACAACTGCCTTGTGGATATGCATTCAGGCCTCTAATGTCTTATGTGATGCACATTGGGACTCCACAATACCTATGGATATGTGGATACCAAGGGACACATGACATAACATGAGGCTGTATGTACACATTGGTACCCAACATACATGTTGAGGGCTACCACCTGTGTGGTACTGACGGGATAGTATGTATAGTACATGAGGATGACTATGCCATTGTCGGCTTACTGCTATACGGCATGTATCAGACAACAGGTATCTGTCTGTATGATACCCTTGTGTAGGATATGCGTCCTATCCAGAGAATGCATTGTAGGCCAATGCATGCATTTCCAGATTTGGATGGACACATCCCTAGTGTGTCTGCATGTACTTAAGGGGGCTATATGCCAAACAGGTGTGGACACAGGAATGGATGGTGGTCATTACCACTGGTTAGTGTTATAGTGTAGCACCGGAAGGATCCAATTGTTACTGAGTTCCCTACGACTGTGTGTCATTTGTCAGGACATCATCCAATGATTGCTTATAGTCATGCTGTTGAGGTTGTGTATACTACCAGACCACAAATCATTGACAGATATTAACGGTATCACCCACAGCATAGTGTCAACTCATGTCATACATACGTCTACCCATGTTAGTACATAACTGTAGTAGAATGCATACCGGCCATTGAAAGATACTATGAGATGTTAACAATGTGTACGACAGGGTATGCCACACGTCCCATGTGTCCACTATGCACGTGCATGCAGACAGTGTGCACCCACCATGTTCACAGATGTACACTTGCTAAACTGTACTGCACACATCACACACGTACTGTCCACTCACTAACACATGCTGGCAACACATTACACTTCAGCCAAGTGGCACATGGGTGGACAATACATACTCAGATCTAACATTGGTGTAAACAATGCTACATTGACAATCAGAGCTTTGATGCATAATGTCTGCTCAGATATACCTACAAGGATGTTGTTACACTTCCTTGTTGACAACTTGCTATTATTGCTACACTGCTATAGTGTCACCCTGTGCATCAGCACCATGTTAGCCTATTCCTCCTTCAATGTTGCAGATGACAGGAGGCGACACAGGTATCATCATATGCACAGGGCGTTTTGTTGTTTGCCAGAGCCTGACATTGACCCATCCAATCAACATGTCTGTATGTGTGTGTGTGTGTGTGTGTGTGTGTGTGTGTGTGTGTGTGTGTGTGTGTGGGACAATAGTACAGCATGGGCCAATGTTGATGTAATGTGTGTGTGTATGTGTGAGTCCTAGTTGTTTGGTTAATGTGTGTGTGTCTGCATGCACACAGGTCCACCATGTGGCTGCCATATACGGTAGTTTGTGGGACAGCCACAGACTGTACCTA
Organism: Protopterus annectens; assembly: GCF_019279795.1. NCBI lineage: Eukaryota > Metazoa > Chordata > Ceratodontiformes > Protopteridae > Protopterus > Protopterus annectens. The sequence goes on along the minus strand of NC_056743.1, from coordinate 628,104,985 downwards.
CTACGCTGTACAGACCACTGTCTCTGGCCATGGACACAGTACCTGTGCCTGGCAGGGGTGCTATGGACAGTATCGGGTACCAACCCTGACTGGGTACTGTCATCAGAAGCAGAGGTATGACGACTAGATCCATGTCCCTGCTGGGACTGGCCAGAACCATGTGCATTTGGTCTACTGGGATGGTCAATGGACAGGACAGCCCCAGCATTGCTGGGGCTGGTACTGCCACTACGGGAGTGGCTGTGAACTGTGGGCTGTCCGCGACCACTGCCAGCTGTTGCTGTTGCTGGTATGCGTCCGCGTCGATGTCACAACCGTCCCGCATGGTCCTGGCTCATGGAAGACATGTTGTGGAGGGCATCTAATGTCTTCACCCAACATCTATCAATGACCTCGGTGTAAGTCTGGATGGCACCAGCAAGGTCACGGATGCTGTCATTGATAGCGGTGTAATGTGCCCTCTGCACCCTAAGTCCCTGCCTGGTGTACCATTCCATACGTGCCTGAGCCTGCATTACAGCCCAGAACATACTGGATGTCATAAGACCTGTGAGGGCACGCTTGCCAGGGGCAATACAACCAGCAGTGCTCCCCTGAGAACCCCTGGACCTCCTCCTATGTGGTACCATTCCAGGAATATGGCTATGGCTGCTGTGAGGGGATGCAAGTGCCATGGGTACCACACTCTCCTGGTCAATGCCAACTGTATGCTGTCCCTCGCCTATGGCCATTGGTGGTGAGGGATGTATTGACAGTGTGAGTGTGCGCATAGATGGGGTTGAACGCTGTGTACTGTCGATTGGCAGACGAACAACAGACCCTGTCAAACCTTCATGTGCCAAAATACATGTCTCATCATCACCAGTATTCGTGGCAGTGGCTTCAGGTTGCCTGCTGCTTTCACCAACCCCTAACTCAGCACCTGTGAGAGGAAGACAGGACACACACTTTACGGTCTGCACATGAACTCATGCACACATGCACACATGAACACATGAACACATGCACACATGCACACATGAACACATGCACACATGCACACAAGCACACATGCACACATGCACACATGAACACATGCACACATGAACACTAATACACTCCTCACTACAGCACATACACACACATACCAGCAATCCAACACATGCTCTATAGTGGGTGAAGGTGAGTGTCAGTATCACAAGGTAAACAGTCACCACACACGTGTCAGCATGCAGAATATGTGTTGCACAAGACCATGCAGTGCAAGTGTAGACACCCCTATTTAATGGCAGTATATATGACTTTGATGCAACTGTGTAGTTGTTCAGTGATTGGCTAAACCCTGGAACACAGTGTGTACATGGACAGAATATTGCTGTGCAGGTATTATCAGCTCTGCAATGCCCTGTGCACCATCACTCACAAGTATACATGCCATGGCTGCATGTGTTATCTGTGTGGCACATAGACATCCATGTCTGAGTACAGTGTCTGTGTCCATAGCAGATAATAGTGGGCATGGGTGCAGCACATGCATGCTCTGTACACACACGGGATGTGTGGTGCATGTTGATGTGAAGGAATCCCAATGCTCGACATGGCCAGTGTACAGTGGTTATGGTGAGTGTGGGACATATTGCAGATATGTCGGTGCCAGACATGGCATAGCATGCTACATGACTGCAACATTGAACACCATACATACCCAATGTGTGTCAAGTGACCTATAAACCCACTAGCATTCCAGGGCATATATGTGACACTTTGGATGGTGACTGCTGTGCATATTGTGTATAGGTGCATATGTTTGCACACACACAACACTGAGGTGCAAAGCAATGACTGCTATGAGTAGTACTGTGGTCACTGTAACTGGATGGGGTGTAGTACCCTGTGCCATCATCAACATGCATCTTGTGGTCACTCACAGCTACTAATGTGTGCAAGACCACCGCCTAGCATGCTGTACCTGAACTGCAGTGCTGTGGCTATGTTCACAATTACACAGCCACCTTGTACATGGGTGTGTGAGGTGCCCAATAGGGAGCATTGCCTAACATGACTGTGTTATGTGTTGCAGAGTGTTGCACAGCCCCATGATAGGCCTCTACCCCTGAGGTACATCATGTGTGTGTGCATGACATGTGGGATACTGAAGTGTGACCTTACAGCGGGTGTGTGGTAATGCCAAATGTAGCATGTTTTCATGTACTGCGTATGATAAATGTGTTCTGTTGTGCACAGCTGTAGCAACTATGCATATCCAATGTGCAGTACAGTGTTGCCACAATTGTGTCTGCTGCACTGTGCATTGCATGTGATTGAGGCAGCTACTGACTTTACTGAGATGATTGACGTCTCACAGCAAACATGCACAGCATGCATTATGCGTAGGTGTGTTACGTGTACATGGCCTACACCTCACCTATGACATGCACATTTCATTACCAATATTAAAGTGTTAACACACTCACCAGCATGTATCGTCTGCCCTGCTGTCACACCAGAGGGACCTACAAGAATATGACACAGTTTGTCAGTGGCCACAACTGTGGCATTGCTACTGTGAGTGTGCTAAATGACAGTGGAACTACAGTCAACAGTCACAGGTGTACGGATACTATTCCAAACATCAGTACTGCACACGTTAGGCATCACAACTGCTAAACACACAGTACATATCTCACATATGCATATTCTAACAATACAGGTAAAGGTAGTCTACAGCTAGGGCGTATTACCTGCATGCTCCATGTCATCCTGCTGGGTGGCTCCGGCCTCCATGATAACACGTGTGATTCTGTTGCTGCTGTAGGCCAGGAGCCACCACGCTTAGGAGCAGCTCCTCCACTCTGGTGAGGGGGGGATGTATGGCCGCCCCACCATCTGTGGCAAGCTGTTGCCTATGGATATAAGACGCACGCCGCCGGACATGTCTAATTAAATCACTGCAGTGATGGCGTACCTGCTCATACGTCTGGTTATGCATGCCTATATCATTTACCTGGCGAACAAGGTCTTGCCACAGTGCAGTACGGTCATGCTGGCGCTGGCTGGCCCTGGAAAAAAGTGGGTTATAGTGCTGCACCAGGCTGTTCAGAATTTCCTGCTCCTTCGCAGCTGAATACGATGGATTACATTGATGAGCCATAACCCTGGAAGACAATTAAACGATATGTGTGAGCATGTCATGTGGCACACTTGACATTATGAAGTACAGATATCACTTAACTGCCATATATAGCATCTATCTGTCTATCAGAGGATACACATGTTCAATACCACATATCAGTGCTCAGCCCACAACTGGCTGACAGTGCCTGCCACACTCCATAGCACACTGTTTGGGATACAATGCACAACCTCGCCCCGGGGGTATATATCAAGCTAATGCATGAAGAAATATGTCATCCAATGCAATGAATGTCATGTACATTTACAGTATTACCAGTAAACCATCCTAGTCTTTGATGCCATACCCCTACCTAACATATGTGCACAGTTGTTAATATAGCTGGCATACTGCTGTAGCAGAGTATACATGTTGCTAGGTACACACACATACCCTGTAACACACGTGATTGCGGGCATGGTACAGGCATCATTACACACACATCAGACATACATACAACACACAGATGTATGCTGACACAGATGAGCATTACCTGTGTACCTTATTGTACTGTGTGCCCCTACTTACAGATAACTATGCCTGTGGTATGTAATCTGTGCAGACTACAGGAAACACACAAGACAGTGTTACCAGGGACTGTGAACATACACCATACTGTGCTGTTTAGGCCTACAGCTTCAGGTAGTACAACAGTTCATATGTGAGCTGGAGTCACCAGCAGTACCACTTACTGAGCATACATGTATTGCTTCAGCCTACAATGGGATACCACAGTCGTACACAAGGAACTACGTCACAACATATGCCATCCTACTATGTCTGCATCCCAATAACTGACACATCTTTCTCTGGCCTCACACCTAGGACACAAACTACCACGACAGACACAACCTTACACTAAGCTATCACACCTTTACAAACCTTGCACACAGTCACTGTCACACTCATTCCACCTCAAATAGCAGGTATTGCACTGAGTACATGTGTGTGTGCATTGTGTCATAAGTAGATAATACGCTATTAGCCCTAGGGCCTAGAGCAGCCTAGCCATATGCTACCCTGGCCTTTGACACACATGTAATGTGATTTCACTTGCTCCTGTCAACCAGATACACAGAGGTGACTCCCAGGGCATATTACCTATCTCCAAAACAATCATCAGGGGTATGTATGACATCTGCTAATGAGGAGCCTTGTTTGTTAATGCTGGGTGGTTTAGTCCAGAGTATGGCATATTTGTGGATAGGAACCTGTACCTCCAGCATGTGCTGTTTAGTGAGGTGACAAGGATTAGGGTCCTAGGTCATGTAGCCCGGAGGGATTGTGAGGTGTTGTCATGGTGGTTGGCCGACTGCTATGGGTATGACATACCTCTGTATGTCCGGCAGTGGTAACCTTTGGGTGGGTGGTATGCAACGCACTCTAGCTGTGGTTTTGTGAGGCAGTCTGCATAGAGCATGTCTTTGAGGGCAGTATTACTCTTTGTTAGGTATGTCTGTGGCCTTTCCACTTGCTGTAGCTGTCATGTGAGGTACATACCACATGGGGCATTGTGATGAGTAGAGAGGAACACCGACCTATATTTCCCTAGATGACACACCTTTTGTGATAACACGTACCACGTAGACAGATTACATGACTACTGTGGCACTGTGATTATCAAAAGGGAGCCTACTGTCCACTTGTGTCCCATGTACCCTTCTGACACCTTCTGTGTTAGGCAGGCTACCATCTATGTGGCAGTTACTGCGTAAGGTGTTTTGGAATGGGGTATGGCACTGCAGTATCAACACTGGTGTTCAGTCCATGCCTTGGACAACAGGCACCTGTTGCAGTACAAATGACCCCATGTCTCCCTCTCTCTCTCTCTCTCTCTATATATATATATATATATATATATATATATATATATATATATATATATATATATATATATATATATATATATATACATACATATATACATATCTATCCATATCTATCCATATCTATCCATATCCATACATATCCATACATATCTATATATATATATATCTATATATATATCTACATATATCCATATATATCCACATATATCTATATATATCCATATATATCGATATATATCTATATTTATCCATATATATCCATATATATCTAAATATATCCATATATATGTCTATATATCTATACACACACACACACACACACACACACACACACACATATATATATATATATATATATATATATATATATATATATATATATATATACATATACATGTATATATACACATACATGAAAACATCCATTGCTGTACATATAGCTGCACATATAGGCACATATATTGCCCACCTTTCATGGTGGGCATGTCAGTTATGCAACAGTTGTGAGACATACGGTTATGTAATACTATTGCACAATGTTGTGCAGAATGCATTCTGCTGTCCTCAGGCCATATAGCTGTAGCAGGCCTCACTGCCTGTAGCTCAGTCCCACAGCGTTTAACACCACATGACATATACCGGCACTGCTTGCTTTCTGCAATGCCACACACTACATCCTACATACATATGTGCACATAGCAGCCTTCAACAACATACATATGTCCAGCCTTCACTAACAGTTGCAGTATGTCCCTTGCCCTATGCAAATGTGCATGTACATATAGATGCGGACTGCTGCCACATATGGATGATTCGCAGTATGTAGAGTACCCTTCAGACACATCTTTCGGATGTCAGCAAATACATATCTGTTACATACCTTACCTTTGTATTCCTCACCTCCGTCTGTTGTAGGTGTTGTCTTTTTTTTTTTCGTTTTGTTTCCTCTGTGTGTTGCTGTTTGCTTTCAGTGTCTGCCTCCTACTGCCTGTTTGTATACGTCTGTCTCTCTGTCTGTCTGTCTCTGTCTGTCTCTCTCGCTCGTGCATTCTCTCTCTCTCTCTCTCCCAGTTGTTGCAATGATATTATTGCATGTGTGGACAGCAGATACAGGCTGCTTTTCTAGGTATCTGCACATGTGCATGTGATGGCCTCTGCACCAATTGGTGCCCACCATATAGTAATTGCATGCAGCCTGCTGTATGGTAATTGCAGTTCTCACTGTGATTTCAGGACACTGATATAAAATGATAGGTTAGGTAGGCATAGCCCTTTCAGTTTTGCAAGGTGGGGACCATGCTTGTTTGCTGTGGACACTGTTGTCTCAGTCAGAAGGTTGGTATATGTCTCATATCTGAAGCTGGGCTGTAGCCAGTGAAATGCATGTTGTACTGAAACCTGACTTGCTTCTTCCAGTACACTCTTCTCAGTGTGTAGGTTTACTCACACCTCATAATGCTAACACTGGATACATGGGAGTATGTACTTTCTTTTCGAATTAGAGAATTAACTGGCATACAACAGTAGTTATTACAATGTATTTGTATGGCTTTCCTATTTTCCCTTTACATTCACTCATTGTAATGCATGTTATATTTCTTTCAGCACCAAGTTATTGCATATCTGCTGTGGCTTAGTGGTACATCATGCAGACTGGTGAGTCCAAGGTGTGAGGTTTGAAACTGACAAGGGTACTTTATTTTGTTGCTGAGCAGCACAAGGGCCCTGTCATACAGAGTGACTAAGACACTTTTAAGCAGTTGTAAGCGGGTTTGCGCAATGCTTAGTGATGCTAAGCTAAGCTTAACTTAGCTTATTTTATTTTAGCAATACTAAGCTAAGCTTGGCATAGCTTATCATATCTTAGCAATGCTAAGCTAAGCGCACACATGCACACACTGGTGCAAACCCACTTACTACTGTTTACAAGTGCTCACTCCAGCTAACCCCTGCACTCATTTCTTTGACAGAAAAGTAAATGGGGAGATAGGAATGTGGTGATAAAGGGTGCACAAAGAGGGGAAGACAGTAGGGAAACCAGCTCAGGATGTACAGGATGGGTGTGGAGGAGGTCCATAGCTGCCCATTTCTTTACCAGCAACAGCTGTGCATATGCAATACATTAGGAGGGATATTTGAAACCTTCCACCCCTGAGAGTGGGGTGAGGACAACTAAGTATGTTGTACTACCAATTATGAATATCAGACACATGCACTGTTTGTGAACTGCAATACTGTCATTAGTACGTTACTCACTTCTGAACAGTCTGTGGTTTGTTTATGTTGACATTAGCACAGTCTGCTCAGGACAACTGGACATATTCACTACTGTATATGCCTACCTACACCCTTGGTTGTGCCTGACTACATAGGTATATAGTACCTTTGGGTAGGGGTGCAGAACTGCAGAGTGCATTATTTATTATCATGTGATGTTTATCTTGCTGAACATGCAGAGTTGCTCTGTACCTGTAAGTCTATAAAGGTTAGTAATCTGTCTGAGTATCTCCCACCTGTGGACATATCCAGATGGTTGACAGAGGTTAGCCTAGTATTCATTGACTGTGCACCACACCAGTCTTTTCAGCACCTGAACAATGGCATTGTCACATGTGGTTGCTAGCAGTACATGGCTACATCCTTTGATATTTCTGTGTTGTACTCCTACATAAGGGCATGCTTGTGGAATTCATTCTACAGCTATTTGCAAAGTGTGTAACAGCAGACAGGCTGATATGCCTGTGTGTTTCTGACTCTTCCAGGCCTCAGATACTCTCAGGTATATATTTGAACAGCCTCAGGGAAAGGTACATATCAGTGGAATACACCTGTGATATATTTCAGATATTTTGCAGTTGCGACTTTAGGGGATTCTGAGCATATGTATTTCTACACCTTTTCTGACATGCAAACAGTGTCTACTCTCACTTATTGACATTTATCATTAAGTGGGATTCCCCACCTTTCTGCCTATTGTTACTACATTTCACAGGGAGTCTGAGGGGCACAGCTAACATTTGTTTGCAAATCAGGGACATCCCTGTAAACCAGTCACAGTTGGGAGGTCTGGCCCCTGACCTATTCAAATATGCCAGTGTTTATCCTGCTCTGATACTGTGTGGGATTTGTAAGGTGCTACTGTAACATTATTCCCTACTTGCATGGCTGGTTCTCTTTTCACAGTCATGTCATGCAATTCCACACTTGCTGGTTAAGGGCCACAGAACATGATTTGTGTTATGCCATTCCTATTCTCCCTTTACATTCACTCATTGTAATGCATGATATATTTCTTTCAGCACCCAGTTATTGTATATCTGCTGTGGTGTAGTGGTACTTCATGCAGACTGGTGAGCCCATGGTCTGGGGTTCAATACTGACAGGTGTATTTTATTTTGCTGCTGAGCAATACAAGGGCCCTGTCATACAGAGTGACTAAGTCACTTTTAAGCAGTTGTAAGCGGGTTTGTGCGACGCTTAGCGATGCTTAGCTAAGCACACACAAGCTCACACTCGCGCACCCCCGCTAACTACTGCTTAAAAGTGCTTACTCCCACTAACCCCCGCGCTAATTTCTTTGAAAGAAAAGAAAATGGGGAGATAGGAAAGTGGTGAAAAAGGGGGCACAAAGAGGGAAAGACAGTAGGGAAACCAGCTGGGATGTGCAGGAAGGGTGTAGGGAAGGCCCATAGCTGCCCATTTCTTTACCAGCAACAGCTGTGCATATGTTCGTAATTTGGTGTGAAATTTGCAACCTTCCTCCCCTGAGAGAGCGGTGAGGACAACAAAGTCTGTTGTACTGCCAATTATAATTATAAGTTTACATGTCCAGCAGACATGTGTGCGAAATGGGCAGCTATGTATGGGGCGTAATTTTTTTGTGGGAACAGATTGCCCTTTTTTTTTTATTTTTTTTTAGGTGAGAGTGGAATGTGAGGTAGAGGAAGTAGGTATATTTGGGGAGGTAGGTTTGGGAGGTAAACAGACAAGACAAACAAGTCACATACAGAGGCGGAATTTGACACATGGGGTGGGTGAACACAATTGACGGGGAAGGTTGTTTGGAAATCGCAAGCCCATGAACCCACAGAAGGTAACAGTGGAACTGAGATCCCCACCCATGGGCAGTCACCACTGCACCTTCACAGCCCCGAGGATAGCTGTGCTGGGGGCTGAGTAGGATGGGCAGGCTCACCCGAGAGACACACCACTCTTGCCTCAAGCTGGCGTAAGGGATCAGCAACTGAACACTGGATCTCCCTACGCACCACAGCCCGGACCCTACGAAGGGTGACAGGTGGCCCTTCTCCACCCACGCTTGCATGGGGGGGACGAGCCCCATCCCCTGCAGCGCTTCCACCCGAAGATGGCACAGGACCAACGGAGGAGGGGAGCCCAGGCTGGCCACCAGACCTGCTGGTGCCAGGTGCACTCACTGGCTGAGGAGAGACAGGTGGGTCTGCTGGGACCAGCCTTCCCATACGTTCTGTGATTAGGTGTGTTTAATTACAACATAAGCAGAACAGCATTCCAGATTAGTTGTAACAGCATGCAATAATATTCCCATTAACACAACACACCAAGGGTACAACAGTTGAACAGCAAGCATAACTCATGCATATATTGAACCACAGTGGTTATTCCAACAGCATGCAGGGATGTTTGGTAGCAACAGGCCACCATGATTGTGGTGTTTAAACAGGGCACATGCATCAACGTGAATGCAAATATTTATAGAACAATAGGACATATGTCCCAACAAATATTTAAGATTACACATACCCATTGAGGTGTGGAATTGCATAGTTTATGCACATACAGTAGGGTGTAGAAAAAACCTTGGTTAACATCTTATAATGACCTTTTAGTCTACACTACATTCCTAGTGACTGCAAGTGTATATCCCCTACCTGTATTATTACACTTGCCACCATACATTAGGTTGTGTCATGGGTTTGGCTAGTTCAATATATGCCTGACCTATATCTGACATACTAACTGTCCAGGATGAAGATGTTACTGCTACATATTTCTTGATTGCATTTATATTTCTTTATCTACATATCTGGGATGTTTTCACATGACATTTTCACTTTGATTTTTACAGAACCCTGCATTTCTTGACACACACTCACATTTCTGGTGAATAATTACATGCTACACGTGTGCCTGGTTTACTTATTCATGCCAGCCAGTAACTGACTATTGTGGACTGTATATATGTTTCACAGCTACTAGCACTTCTATCACCCACTTTATATGGGACTGCATAACTCTGGGTTGCCAGCACATTTTCAAACAGTACTGTTTGTATAATGCAAGGGTACAACAACATTTCAGACTCTGTGACACAGACACACTCTGGGTTTTAGACCTTTATTAATGACATTGCACACTTTTCCACAGGCTCACTCCTTCATTTGTTTTAATGGTGTTTATGGCAGACATATTCAAGACATATTATACCTTTATTAATAGGTTAGAACAATCTTTTTTCAGGCTCACTCACTTATGTTATATGAAGTGCCTGCAGAGATATTATTCCAGACATATGTTACCTTTCTTAATGGGTTACTACACTCTTTTTCTACCTCTCTGACGTTTTTATCTGACAGTACATGCAGAGGACTTATTCAGGCAATTCTATGGCTGTTATATTGGACTACAACACTTTCTTTCATGCTCTCTCCCATATTTTATATAACAATACATGCAGAATAATCACTAACTTGCCTGGTGGTGCAGCCTTAGCAGCCTATCAGCATAGGCTTGCTGATTCGTAGCACGGTCACCTGCAGCTGTAAAGTAAATGAAGGGATATTGAGACATACCTATCCGTTATACATACTCCATTAACAATTCTTACATACTGCATTCCATGGCTACATACTCAGTTGTGGGGCATTCTGCATCCCATGGGCCTCCTGTATCCACTGGTTCAGGCGGTCCTGCTTTCGTCTCTTCAGGTCTGCATGGTGGTGATGGATCTGCTCACCAGTCCGAGGAACGCCTGAGGCACTGGTGAGGTCACGAGCTAACCGGTTCCAAGCCTCTGCCTTGTACTCCGTCCCTTGGAACTGGCCCTGCAGGAGTCTCGTCTCGTGACGGTGGACAAGGAGCCAAACCATGTATTTGGACTCCTCAATGCCCTAACGTTGCACTTGGAAGCGTGTTCCCTCTCCGACACCAGACATTCTAACTGCAGATGTGAGCTACAATCAGTTATGGCATGTATTCCCGCCTGTGGGGCTTAAATATGCTGCATTTCCCTCACTTTTTTGTGATTGGCCATTTTGTAAAATTCTCGGCTGACTGCAGACCTGCTTAGTAATGGTTAAACTACTATTTGTAAGTTTATGAATGTTAATAGTGGCTGCTTCCCCTGTGTTGTCATGGCTTAGCGGTTCTGTACTTTGATTATGATGCACAGGGTCCTGGGTTCGAACCTTGTCATTCTTTTATTTTAATCCCATCTAGACAGGCTAGGGGGTGTGGCTGCGTTTAAGCAACTTAGCTCTACATTGCTCCCCGGTGCCCTATGGTGCTCTGGTTGGCGCAGCGCGCATGTCCGCACAAACACATTGCGCTGGGTAAAGCGCTTTTAAACTTTGGGCAACACTATTGTGCTGGGTAAAGCGCTATTAAACTATGGGCAACTCTGTTTAGCTGGGTAAAGCGCTATTAAACTATGGGCACCTCTGTTTAGCTGGGTAAAGCGCTATTAAACTATGGGCACCTGTGTTTAGCTGGGTAAAGCGTTGCTTAACGGCAGGCTATTATATATCTGGATCCTTTAAAAATATATAATGTTAAGTTGTCAATCTCGCCTTCATTCTTGCTTGATGGGTTCGGAGCCGATCCCTCGGCTCCGACTCGGCACTTGCTAAGCTCGAGAGTCACTTTTACCAGCTCGAGGCAGCCCCATATCCCATGATGCAAGGCGGTAAGTACCCAGATCTCGTTTGCCGCTTCGCTTATGAGGTCCTCCTTTTACCAGCTCCTGGTAAGTGATTCACTTTTTTGATATTTAAGCCCCTTTTTGCTAAAAACCCTTTAATTTTTAGTTTTAAGTTAATTATATAGATTTTCTGACAGAAAATCCCTGTCTCTTCTAATTTTTTAGTCAAACTTTACCCATCCCATCCCTCCTTGTTAGGGTGTGTGTGTTTGTTTTATAGTAATACCTTTTGGTATTTTATTTAATTTAATTCTTGACTGGTGTGTGTGTGTGTGTGTTGTGAAGCACCATGTCAAAGGAGAGGGTCTCAGGTTTTAAGAAGTGTGACTCGTGCTGTCAGAAGATGTCTCTGACAGACGGTCACACTTCTTGCCTGTATTGCCTGGGGCCTCTTCACCTGCAGGACTCCTGTGCTATTTGTCATTCCTTCAGCCAGAGAGTCCTGCAGGAAAGACGAAACAAGCTGATACTTAGGGGCCTTCTTAAGCCGGAGGGCTCTCCGGCTAAGTCGGCTCCATCAAAATCAGCCAAATCTTCCAAGGCCCAGGCTTCTGTGTCTAAGCCTGCGGCTCGCTCCGACTCATTCTGAGTCGAGATCAGCTCCGGCTGGAGCCGATTCTGGCTTAACAAAGCCTTCGGCACCGATGGCTATCGGTGCCGATTCTGCATCGACGACTTCGGTGTCGGCTCCGATCGGTTCCGACCACCATGTGGCACAGGCATCGGTGTCGGCTCCGATCGGCTCCGACACCGTTACTTTTGTGGCTGTATCGGCTCCGGCTGGAGCCGATGCATCGAGGCTTCCTGTCGGCTCCGATAAGTCTTCGGCTCCGACAGGATCTATAGTATCGGTTCCGATGGCTCATTCCAGGAAGAGGTAGTAATGAAGTCCAAAAAGTGAGAACAGTCACCACGAGTAAATCCTTCTATAGAGTAGTCCCAACTCAAGCTCCTGACACACTGAAAATGTCCACGATGGAAATATGTAAAAAATTCATTTATTGGAAACAGAATAAGCTTTCATAGTTAAACTATGCTTCATCAGATACAATGTCATAAAATGATTCCAAAATACTTATACTAAACAACTTTTGGCGGGCTCATTAATTTAAAATGAAGCTTAATTGCCTTTCATCAATTTAAAGCCATCATTACATTCAAATGCAGTTTAAATTCAATCCAATTCATTTTCTAAAGTGCAGCACTCACACTCATCGCAAAACATTTCAAAGCATTACAAAAACTCTCTAGCTAGATAAAACGCTGCAGACTTCAGACATAAAAAATGCATTTACAAGCTCATAATTCAAAAATGCATAGTTTGAACAAAAGCATTGACAACTTGGCAAATGGCATTCAGAAATGAGAACACATCCCTCACAGGCTGAGAATTCATTCATCAAAATATTATCATAGTGTTCCTTGTCTCTTAACTCATATAAACATAGCTAGAATCCCTTACCTTAATTGTAAGAAAATCTATACAATGCAAGTTATTTAAGACAGTTCCACCATCGGTAAAAAAGCTGCACCAAAGAAGCATCAACAAACTGTTTGCCATTGCAAATTAAACATCATCCTATTCGCTATTGAGGTCACATGTCTGGATTCTCTGTAGGAGTTCCTCCTGACCTAAAAGTTGTCCCCACGGTCCTAAAACAAGACTATAGAGACGGGGAACTAAGAAAATTTAATATAGGTCCAGCATTTAAATACATTCTTCATACGGATCCTACCCACCATGCGTAAGACATGTAAAGATGTATCTTTTCTATTACTAAAATTTTATGTCCCACATATAAACCTCAGTAAGTAAACATAAAAAATATATAAGGGAATATATATATATCAATATAAAACCGAAACCGCTACAAACACGTATATTGATTCTCTAGTAATGAAGTAAAGGCAGTACTACATACTATTTCATACGCATTAGGATAAATCATGTTGTAAAATACACAATTAATTCAGCATTACTATCCTAGTGATGCTTATTTTACATGAAACATAGAACGTGTTGTGTGTCTGAAAAATTAACAAGAACCTATAAGAAAGTGCTGTATTTGCCACTAAATTTACATAGTAGTATACTACACAACATGTTTAGGGAATATACTATACAAATACATATAAATCATGAAACAAACATAACCACATATTCACAAAACAACAGATATAAAATATATCTATGGTATAGAGATGTATATGTGTAACTATATATCCTTATAGGACAACAATGGCAAGATATTTATTCAAACGACATCTCACAATGCTTCCTTTGAAAATCAAAACTATTCCTGTATATCAGTGTAGCTGAACTCAAAGGGCAGTTCTAATCCACATCTCATAGTGGAGTGTCACCCCAGGTAAACATGCAGGGTTATATACCAAGACAAATATAAATATATAGGATGAAGGGTTACTCAAAACACCATTCTATCCAACTAAAACATACCCTTGCTACATATGTATATATATCAAACCAAGGGCTAATCAAACCGCCATTCTATCATGTTAAAACATGCCCTTACTATAAAATATAATAAGCACTAAAATAAAAATTAAAATATAAAACCTGTATATATGACCTGAATACCTAAGTACTATACTTATCTATTCCATCGTGAACATCTATAATATAGGGAGATAAGTATAGTACTTAGGTATTCAGGTCATATATACAGGTTTTATATTTTAATTTTTATTTTAGTGCTTATTATATTTTATAGTAAGGGCATGTTTTAACATGATAGAATGGCGTTTTGAGATTAGCCCTTGGTTTGATATATATACATATGTAGCAAGGGTATGTTTTAGTTGGATAGAATGGTGTTTTGAGTAACCCTTCATCCTATATATTTATATTTGTCTTGGTATATAACCCTGCATGTTCACCTGGGGTGACACTCCTCCACTATGAGATGTAGGATTAGAACTGCCCTTTTGAGTTCAGCTACACTGATATACAGGAATAGTTTTGATTTTCAAAGGAAGCATTGTGGAGATGTCGTTTGAATAAATATCTTGCCATTGTTGTCCTATAAGGATATATAGTTACACATATACATCTCTATACCATAGATATATTTTATATCTGTTGTTTTGTGAATATGTGGTTATGTTTGTTTCATGATTTATATGTATTTGTATAGTATATTCCCTAAACATGTTGTGTAGTATACTACTATGTAAATTTAGTGGCAAATACAGCACTTTCTTATAGGTTCTTGTTAATTTTTCAGACACACAACACGTTCTATGTTTCATGTAAAATAAGCATCACTAGGATAGTAATGCTGAATTAATTGTGTATTTTACAACATGATTTATCCTAATGCGTATGAAATAGTATGTAGTTAGTGTAAATATACAGATACTGCCTTTACTTCATTACTAGAGAATCAATATACGTGTTTGTAGCGGTTTCGGTTTTATATTGATATATATATATTCCCTTATATATTTTTTATGTTTACTTACTGAGGTTTATATGTGGGACATAAAATTTTAGTAATAGAAAAGATACATCTTTACATGTCTTACGCATGGTGGGTAGGATCCGTATGAAGAATGTATTTAAATGCTGGACCTATATTAAATTTTCTTAGTTCCCCGTCTCTATAGTCTTGTTTTAGGACCGTGGGGACAACTTTTTAGGTCAGGAGGAACTCCCTACAGAGAATCCAGACATGTGACCTCAATAGCGAATAGGATGATGTTTAATTTGCAATGGCAAACAGTTTGTTGATGCTTTGGTGCAGCTTTTTTACCGATGGTGGAACTGTCTTAAATAACTTGCATTGTATAGATTTTCTTACAATTAAGGTAAGGGATTCTAGCTATGTTTATATGAGTTAAGAGACAAGGAACACTATGATA
The DNA here is from genome assembly GCF_019279795.1 of Protopterus annectens. Taxonomy (NCBI): domain Eukaryota; kingdom Metazoa; phylum Chordata; order Ceratodontiformes; family Protopteridae; genus Protopterus; species Protopterus annectens. The sequence continues at coordinate 628,089,165 of NC_056743.1, read as the reverse complement.
ATATTTTGATGAATGAATTCTCAGCCTGTGAGGGATGTGTTCTCATTTCTGAATGCCATTTGCCAAGTTGTCAATGCTTTTGTTCAAACTATGCATTTTTGAATTATGAGCTTGTAAATGCATTTTTTATGTCTGAAGTCTGCAGCGTTTTATCTAGCTAGAGAGTTTTGTAATGCTTTGAAATGTTTTATGATGAGTGAGTGCTGCACTTAGAAAATGAATTGGATTGAATTTAAACTGCATTTGAATGTAATGATGGCTTTAAATTGATGAAAGGCAATTAAGCTTCATTTTAAATTAATGAGCCCGCCAAAAGTTGTTTAGTATAAGTATTTTGGAATCATTTTATGACATTGTATCTGATGAAGCATAGTTTAACTATGCGAAAGCGCTTATTCTCTGTTTCCAATAAATGAATTTTTTACATATTTCCATCGTGGACATTTTCAGTGTGTCAGGAGCTTGAGTTGGGACTACTCTATAGAAGGATTTACTCGTGGTGACTGTTCTCACTTTTTGGACTTCATTACTACCTCTTCTTTTTTTGGTGAGAACGTCTTCAGTATTGAGTTGTGTTTTCTACTTTCATTCCAGGAAGAGGTCGAGGTCTCCTTCCTTGGAGCCGATACTTTCGGCTCCGGCTTCACCTCTCCTTTCAGAACGGAGCCATCGGAGCCAATCTTCAAGGTCATCCAGACTTTCAGACCATGACCTAGAGAGAGTGGTCAGCAGATTACTTAAGTCACAGGTACTGGCCCAAATGTTACATAGTCCGTCTCAGCAGACGACTGTTGGTCCACACCCCGTTACAGTTCCTCCTTCAACTCTACCCCAGAGCTTGGAGTTGGAGTCTTCGGGAATGGTTACTGCTACGGCTGGAGGACGGATACCCCCTTCTGTTCCTTCAGCCTCTACTCTTATCTCCTCTTCGAGACCTTCCTTAGAGGGATTCGGTGGTCGGGCTTCCATGGTCTCCTCTGAGGGGGTGAGTGGCATCGGACCCTTGTCCGAACCTGCTCTTCCCCTTGGAGCCTCGGCCTTGGTGAGCTCGGCTCCGACATCTGCCTCGGAGACTTCCCTTCGGTGGTCCCTGGAGTTCCTAGTTCTTCGGAACGGGTTCTCTCGGACCTGCCTGGGAGGGGAGCATTCGAGGTGATGAAGAGTGTGCTGGCCACTGGTATCAGTCAGCAGTCTGTTCCCGTAGCTCCTCCCTCTATAGTACCTGTTGACATCTCTGCCACTTCTCTTGCTACAGGACCCAGAGATCCTCCGCCTCAGGTTTCCCCATTGGGAATTTCCCCTCTTCCGAGGATTCTCCTGATGTTTCGGGAGATCCTCCTAGGAAGAGGACTTGTAAGAGGAAACATGTAGACTCCCGAGTCTGTCACTTCGGATACTGACTTTGATGAGTCAGAGGGATCCCCTAGATCCCCTCTGAGGATGTCTCCTTCTCAGACATCCTAGAACTCCTTAAACAGAGGGGAAACTGGCCCACCAACAATCCCTCTGAGGATGAGTCAGTATACCTAGAGGCGTTTGGATCTCGGCCCTCCACCTCCTGGGTGTCTCCGCCTTCGACCCCTTATGCAGGTTATTGCCCGAAGGCGTGGGCAGCTCCTGACTCTGTAGAGCCAGTCCCTAGGAGGCCTTCAAAATTTATCACTGCCCCGTGTGACAAGCAATTCCTCACTAAGGGTGTCCCCGCTGATGCCATGGTGGTGGCTGCGGCCACCAAGAAGGAACTTGCAGATCCTTCCGCACTGGCCCATCCTCCTAATAAGGACTCTAGGACCATGGATAGGTACGGTAAGCGGATGTTTTCCTCAGCGACCTTTGCTATGCTCGCTGAATTACCTATGTCACTTCACCAGACTCCAGAGGGATATCCTTAAGGAGCTGGGTGAAGTAGTACAGGATCCTACAGCTGCAGGGGCTCAAGAAAAATTGCTTCGCAGCTAGGAACCCTTAATTCCATTGCAAACTCCTCCATGCGGCTAATATCTTATGCTGCTGATGGAGCGAGTAGAGCCGCAGGTACAGGTGTGGCTCTTAGACGCCAAGCCTGGATGCGGCTATGTGATTTTATGGATCCCTTTAAGGCGTCCTTCACAAATTCTCCCTTTGATGGGTCAGCTTTGTTTGGCCCTCAGGTGAAGGAAACTTTGACCAGGTGCGAACAGGATGGCAAGACTCTTTCTGCTGTAGGAGTCCGTTTTTCCACCCCTTCTAGACCTTATCCCAAAGGACAGAAAGGTGGGAAAATGTGGTTCAGAATCCCAAGGAGTCACGCCGATTCACGTGGTCAGTTTACCCCTAGAGGCAGAGGGGTAACAACAACAGACGCTCTAGAGGCAGAGGGTCCAAAACCAGGGAAACAGAGAGCCTCTCTCTGACAAGCCCTTTCAGCATCCCTGAGATGTTGCCCGGCTGTCCCTCCTTGGAGGCAGTCGGGGAAGATTATCACTGTACCCAGAAGCCTGGCATTCCCTCACTCAAGACAGATGGGTACAGTCGATCATATCCAAGGGTTACATAATTCCTTTCGAGGAAAGTCCCTTCCCCTCAAATTCCCTTCCAGATGTACCACCCGGTCTAAGGGAAATTGCAGAGTTAGAAGTCTCAAAACTACTGCAAAAAAGAGCCATTCAGCCAGTTACAACAGACCATTCAGAGCCCGGAATCTACTCAAGGTTCTTTTTGGTCCCCAAAAGACGGGAGACTGGAGACCAATATTGGATCTCAGCAGACTCAACAAGTCTGTCAGGAAGACAAGATTCCGAATGGTCACTCTTCAGTCAATTCTGCCCTTCTTACAGAAGGACAACTGGATGTGCTCAATAGATCTTCAGGATGCGTACTATCACATCAAAATTCACAGACGCTCCAGGAGATTTCTCCGCTTTCGGCTGGGGTCCAGTCATTTCCAGTTCAGAGCCCTGCCCTTTGGTCTCACTACAGCCCCCAGAGTGTTCACCAAATGCATGGCAGTGGTCACGGCTCACCTGAGACGTCAAGGATTCCAGGTGTTTCCGTATCTCGACGACTGGCTCCTGTCAGCCACCACCAGGCATCAGCTTACACAAGCCAGGGATTACACAATAAACCTTTGTTCTCATTTGGGCATCTCGATCAACTTCGAAAAGTCGTCCTTATCGCCCTGCCAGTCTATTACCTTCATAGGCGCAAACTTAAACACTGTTCGGATGTCAGCTACCCTTACAGATCAAAGAGTTTCAGACATTCAGAGTCATGTCAGAATCATTCTGGCCAACAAGAAAGTACAGGCCAGAATGGTTCTAAAGGTATTAGGTCTCATGGCTGCGGCCATTACTCTTCTTCCCCTGGCTCGATTCTACATGCGCCTTCTTCAGTGGATGCTGTTCACACAATGGTCATACCAACAACTTCCAATGCGTCACCAGATTCTGGTGACACAGACATGCAAAGAGCATCTTGCTTGGTGGATCACATCTCCTCAGGTTCACCAAGGCAGGTACTTTGTACCCCCATCCCCGATAGCCACTGTCACCACGGATGCCTCCCTGATCGGGTGGGGTGTCATTATCAGGGCAGGATGGTTCATGGGACGTGGCAGCCGTTCGAGTACCATCTGCACATAAATGTCCTGGAGATGAGAGCAGTGCTTTTAACGTTGCAAGCCCTCAACGACTTTCTTCCCGTAGGGACAATTGCAGTCCACACAGACAACATGTCTGTAGTTTGGTATATCAACAAACAGGGCGGAACCAAGTCCTACCCCTTGTGTCAAGAAGCGCTCAGACTATGGCAATGGGCGATCTCCTCTCATCGGTTTCTGGTAGCAACGCATATCCCTGGGAAAACCAACATTGTAGCGGACAGATTGAGCAGAGCTATTCTCATGCCTCACGAGTGGTCTCTCAAGCAATCTATAGCGGAAGAGATTTTTCTGGAATGGGGTCGCCCATGCTGCGATCTTTTTGCTACTCCCCAAAACAGCAAATGTCCAGACTTCTTCTGCCTCTTCCTCCATCAGGCCATCCCCCCAGAGACGCTCTGACCCAGGATTGGCCCCAGGGACTTCTTTATGCCTTCCCTCCATTTCCTCTGATCCCTCAGGTTATCCAGAAAGCTACCGTTTTGAGAGCCAAATTGATTCTCATTGCCCCTTACTGGCCTCGACAAGTTTGGTTCCCGTTCCTCCATCATCACCTTTTGGTGCAGCCGTGGCATCTGGACCCAGTGCCAGATCTTCTGATTCACCAGTCGGGTCAGCTGCACCGGTCAATCCCTTCTCTCAACCTCACAGCATGGTTGCTCCACTTCCTTCCTTAGCCAGTCTTCCTTTGATCTCTAACCCAGTTAGAGACATCATAGTAACCGCTAAAATCCTCTACCAGGAGGATTTATACAAGCAAATGGAAACGTTTCTCTTATTGGGCTAAGGCCAAGAATATTGATCCTTTTACTGCCCCTGTTCAGGCAGTCCTGGACTTCTTAGCAGAGATTTTTCATGCAGGCTCCTCTTCTTCCACAGTCAGAGTTCAATTGGCTGCTATTTCCAATTTTCATGTCGGGATAGCAGATCATAATATTATGTCCCATAGGCTCTGCAGGGCCTTCTTGAAAGGAATTTTCCTACTAAAGCCTCCAATCAGGAATCCTCCTCCTCAGTGGGATCTAAATTTAGTGCTGACATCCTTGATTCTTCCCCTTCGAGCCAGCTGTTTCTTGTTCCCTGAAATATCTTTCTTGGAAAACTTTATTCCTAGTGGCTATTACATCGGCCAGGAGGGTGTCTGAACTTCATGCTCTTTCGGTTCGACCCCCCTATTTGGTTTTTCACAAAGACAGAGTATCTTTGAGAACTAACCCAACCTTTTTGCCTAAGGTCGCTTCAAAGAACAATTTGAATCAATCCATTGATCTCCCTGTATTTTTCCCCAACTATTCAGATAGAGCTGAACAAAAGCTACATTATCTTGATGTCCACCGTCAACTTAGATATTATTTGGACAGAACAAAGAAATTTAGAATATCTGATCAACTTTTTGTTTCCTATGCGGATAATAAAAAAGGCCTTCCTGTTTCTAAAGTGACTTTGTCTAGATGGCTTTCTTCGGTCATCTCTGAAATTTATCTGCTCAGGGGAAAACAGCTGTGCTCAAAACCTAAAGCACATTCAACTAGGAGCTTAGCTACTTCTACAGCCTTTCAAGCTAGACTTCCTTTAGACACTATTTGTGCAGCGGCCACTTGGGCCACTCCTCACACTTTGTTTCCCATTACAAATTGGACTTGGCCTCCAGGGACAGAGCCAGTTTTGGCTCTACAGTCCTCAAGAGTTTGTTCCATTGAGCCACCCAGGATAGAGGGGCTAGGGACGCGGTCCCATCAAGCAAGAATGAAGGCGAGATTGACAACTTAACATTAAGAAGTTATGTACCTACCATAACGTTCCATGTTAGTTGTCTTCTCTCGCCTTCTTTCTTGCGACCCTCCCTCCTTCCCCCTGGCCTGGACAGACCTTGTTATAAGAAACTGTTATGCTGAAGACCATTCAAACCTGGTCCTCCTTCCATCTGTAAGTTTTCTTTCTTCCTTTGGGAAGTATTTTATGCTTGGTGCTATTGCCCTTTGTCATCAAACGAGATCTGGGTACTTACCGCCTTGCATCATGGGATATGGGGCTGCCTCGAGCTGGTAAAAGTGACTCTCGAGCTTAGCAAGTGCCGAGTCGGAGCCGAGGGATCGGCTCCGAACCCATCAAGCAAGAAAGAAGGCGAGAGAAGACAACTAACATGGAACGTTATGGTAGGTACATAACTTCTTATTTTGTTCACTGATACATTGGCCATTTCACTGCTTTTAATAAAATGTTAATCATATATGTCTGGTATTATTTCAAATACTGATTTAAAACATAAATAAGAAGGGGAGTGGTGGGACTCGAACCATGAATGCCTCCTCTTTGTGCATACACTCTACCATTATGCTATTGCAATTTGGTGTGATTTGCATAAACATTCTTTCTTATGCTCTTCCATGTCGGAATTGCTAACTATAGCTAAGCAATGGGCACACCCGCGTACACACGCGCAAATATGGGCAGCTATATCGTGGATTTAAAAAAACTAAATACATATTTTACTTTTTATAACTGTGATGGGGGTTTACAGTGTCAGGGAGTGTGGTGTTGGGTGCAAGTACATTTGAGCGAACTCGCTCTTGTGTGTTGACATTTTGCTTTTACTACACTTGCGGGGGTGTGGACATTTAGACTGCTCGGCAGTCGGACACGCCCCCTGCTTTCATACTCGGTCCGTGTAAGAGTTACGGTTGAGTCAGCATGCCCTCATGAATATTCATGGCATGCTGACATCATACCATTCAACTGCAGCCTCTGAGTAAGACTTATTAAGTCTTACACGGAGGATTCGTGAATCCGGGGGGTTATCTTTCAGTGTCAGTGCAGTAAAAGACACAATGTCTAGAACTAGAAGTTTTTTGTATTGTCTTTACATGTGGAGGAATATAAATTATTTTATGACTTCCACCATTTGCCAAAAGATCTACGGTCTATGTGCTTTCGCAGGTAGATGCTAAAATCAATGGTTGCAAGCATGGGATAGTTAGATGACAAGAAGTGATGTCATGCTGCAAGTATTGTATCCCAGCAGCATTATTTGAGATATTAATTTAAGAACTCTCTGGGAGAGAGGTAGTGCATTTTGTATTTGTCTTTGACCTGACAGCATCAGCTGGGAAAACCCACTCACCACATGCTAGCTCTGTAAGTAAGTTAACTAGGGTACAGTAATTTAGTTTAGATTCAGTAAGGAATATAGTAAAATATAGTTTAGATGTTCTCTGTATTTATCTGATAGTGTCCTGCAATGTTGTTTTAAATATGTCCTGTGATTTTGAACTCTGATGTCACTGTGAATATATATTTAGTATTGTCTTGTTCCTTTCTTATTTATTATTAAATGTATTTAAACCTTTCAATTGTGGCTGGTCTGTCTAGAGATACAGCATTTAAGCTCTTAGAGTACTTTTATATCTATTTGATGACACTGTGGGTCACTCCTAATAGCCTTGCTCGTGGTCAAACTACTATTTGGATTAATAGTAACATTACACAGTAAAATTGGACACCCTTTGTTAAGTGACGTGGCTGGTGGCAGAGATGACTACCTTATAGTCTGGGCAAAAGGGGGCATAGCTAGTAAACCTGTGCCAGCCTTTCCCAGGTGTGTGTGCGTGTGTGTGTGTGTGTGTGTGTGTGTGTGTGTGTGTGTGTGTGTGTGTGTGTGTGTGCGTAAATCAGATCTCAAAGGATATGTGTGTGTTAGCTACTTGGGCAAGGACACAAAGTACTGTTTGAACAGTGAGGGTGCTGGAGGTCTTGGCTTGGCCACTGAGCTGAGATCTCAACTCTATAGCTGTGCTAGTGGGGAGTCTTATTGGGGAATCTGAAGAAAGAGGTATAAACCTGCCCCAGACTGACTGTGGTCTCTGTGTGCTGTTAAGGGAGATTGCACATTACTGTGTGTGTACTTGTCATACTCCCAGTGTGTACATTCCCCACTGTTGCCAGTGGTGAGGATTGAGGCTCATTGATTACTGGGTCAGTGTTGGGGCATCACACCATCATTAACCTTCACTCTAGTCTTAGTGTCAGCACCAAATAGGTCAGTTTAATGCTGTAGCCACAGAATGATGTCTGACACATGTATGCTGTAGAAGACCTGTCACAGCAGCAAACACTGTGGCACCCACTAAATATTGATATTTAATTTCAGAGTTCCCCTCCTAAATGCTGCCTTTTGTCTTTTCAGTTCAGGATCATAGTTACTTACTGCTAGGTAAATACTGCCCTAATCTTTATGGGAAACCCCTTGAGAGCTTATATAGGTAGCCTATCTCCAGTAGCACCTATTATTAAGGTAAGGCAGTATTAGCAACATCACACTCCGAAATCTTTACCTCTTAAACCACTTCCTTATGACAGATGGTCCTGAATGCTGTAGTGAAGCACAGTTTTACTGTATCCTCTCTGTTTCCATTGGTTGTCATAGTAATCAGCCAGGTGTAGAACTGAATCTCATTAGACTTAAAGGCACTCTGCAGCATGGATTCATACCAATACCCTTCAACAATGTGACATCTATGAAAACATCAATTCAAATACAGCCAGACTGGAATTATGGAACCTTCGTCAATCATGTAGCATTACCAAAAATGTAGTATGGCTATGCTGACACTGAATATTGTTTTATAACACAATATTTCAAATAATCTACAGACTGCTATAAACTTTGAGTATGATGCAAATACTATTTATTTACAGGACTTACCATGCAGAGGAGACTTTGCTTTTCTAGTGGAAATAACTTCTCAATAAAATGTAAGAAAATCATTGTTTAGACTGCCAAATAGATTTTGACTGGCTTTACCCACTGTCTTTCCAACTGATTCTTTATCTTTGAATTACTCCTGCCTACTCCAACTAACCTTCATGATCCTCAGCCGTCCTCTATAGTTACCCTTTAGCTTTCTCAAGTTTCATCTTGCTAAGTAAGATACATTGTCACTGATTTTTGTACTTACAAAAATTACCCTGAAATTGTTAAACCATTCTTACATTGTTCATTTATGTTTTACTGTTATTTGGTGACATCTCCTCCCACCACCTTTACTTGTAGTGAAGTTTTGTTCTTTTGACAATGTTCCGTCATTTTTATTTCCGCAGCCAGCTCTTATAGGGTCCCAGCACCTCTAGTTTTACCTCAGCTCCCCAGTTTCTCCTTTTCAAGTGCTTACAGGTATAAGTTGCCAAGAGTGCATACTTGTCAACATGCAGAAATTGAAAATAGGTACAAAGGCCCTTGAAAAGCAGGTACATTCAGTCAAAAATCTGGTCATCTAATTGGCATAATCGATGAGTAACAAATAGCAAATAACTCTTCCTGTTTCCAGTAGGAATATAGGATTTTACTTATAAACACATTTAAAAATACAGTGACAAAAATGATGAAAACATATAAGCACATTATCAAACAGACATTGCAAAATCTGTAGACTTTAATGAACTGTATTGCAAAATTCTACCACACAAGATAGTTTATTTTTGCTTCTGAAAAAGGACATTTTAAGATGTATGTCCTCTTTCTCTAAATTATTGTTGCCAATAGTATGCTGGTTATGTAGTTTTTTTTCTGTGTACTAGACAACTTCAAACATCACACGTGATGATGTGGATTCAGAAAATTGCAAGAAAGGGTAAATCAAGCCTGAAAAGATACATCAGTGTATAGGGGTTAATCAGACCTGGAAAATAGGTATTCTCCTCCAAAACAAGTACAGTTGAGAGGTCTGGAAGAGGGTCTTCTGACTTCCCAGAACCTGATGAGTTAAATAATTTGTGATGTTCTATAAGCAAGGTGGTAGGAGTGCAGGGTCAGGAGGTTTTGGAGGTTTTCACCCTTCTGGGCTACTGGTCAGTGTCCACACCAGAGGAATTGCATACAACAGGAGTAAATAAAAATTGTCATGAATACATGAATATAACATCTACTTCCTAACCTCTTTATAATGTGCCCTTTTGTAGCCGAGTACCAGTGCATACCATGCCTTGTCCTAGGTCTCCACCAGATGTCATACAAAGAACACTATTAATCCTGCCTTTCCGCAGCAAACAAAGTTCATTATCATCTGTTTCATCCTTTTGCCTATCACCAGCCCTATTAGTAGTCCAGACTCATTTACAAACCTAGGTCAAAGGTGATACAGACAAATGCTTTGTCTGGGTGTGCATGTATTGCCAGGGAGGAATCACTTTTCTCCTAAATGATAATATTGCATTTCCTTTGCGTTCCCATCTTCTCAGTTCAGACATGATAAGCTTTGTCTGTGCTTTTTATAGTCATCATGTGAAATAAGTAAACATTTTCCTGTGCATTAATAAATAAGATACATTTCACAATAACTAAGCAGCTAACAAGAATTGTTTTCATACCAGCTACTGGGAGAAATTCATTGTACTTAACAAAATTGCCTTTAGAATTAAGTTGTCAGCCAGCTTTGTAAAAAAATTAGTACAGTAAACTAAGAAATACAGCTGTCTATATAAAACATTTCAGGCAAACAGCAGTTCACCAAAATAATATTAAACTGCTTCATTATAGTCCAGGGATGGAAAATGTTCTTTGTGAAAATAGCCATTAAACTTTGTAATTAGTTATTTCCCCAAGTAGCTATCAAGATAGAATGTTGTCTAATCTTATTTATCAATTAAAATGAGTGAACATTTATTTATTTACTTACTGATAACCAGTTAAGTGAATGAGTCCAAAGGAGTATTTTCAGGCCCAAACTGGGCCATAGGCAAGTTACAGTAACAAAGTGAATACGTAAAATAGGAATTTATATGTAATACACAGATTATCAAAGAAACTAGTCAAACAAATGTATAAGGCATTCAGTTTATTATATGCATAAATAAGTAGTCAAGAAACAGTATTTGCTAAATTATCCTGGTATCTTTTTTTTTTTTTGCATACAGCAATTCTTTTTGCATATTTTACATCATCATTATGTTGTGATTATAAACAAAAGTTTGCCATGCTTAAGAAAAAAATGTAGCTGATGTATAAACACATCTAATTTAGTGCTCTGAAATTATAACATCTCATAAAAAGTGCCATGTTATGATAATATGTGCTCTCCTATGAGTTTCGGCTTCTTTGGTTTCTAAGATTCCATGGATGAAATCTCTAGAGTTGAATGGTATAATTAGGAATGAAGGGCTGACTGCTCAGGTCTACACACCTCAAATAAGAACTAGTTTCAAATCCTAAAAACACTGAAATCCTTAAAGAGTTTAACTCTGAATTTGCGCCCACTGAACCTAATATATTAATGAAGACATATATTCTATATATCCTTCTAAAATGGCACTTTCATGGACCTAATGTATTATGAAATCAGACTGGTACAGTAAAAAATAGGGTTTATAGTGATAAAAGTATGCACAACATTATAATGAATTATTTACTCAAAAATATGGAAATATACTAAAGAAGTAATAACTGGGAAAAATGAGATTTACCACTAGGTGGTGCACAACAGTTATTTTAGCAGTGAAGGGACTCCATAAACCATCACCTTTCTGACTGTTGCACTTCTGTTTTTTTACTGCAGGTATTTATTATTTATTTATTATTTATTTGCAGTTTGCTTGCCAGGATAGTCCATTGGGCTGCTGGGGCCCATTTTCAATGGAGTCCTGGGGAGAAAAGCTCCAGAAAAATAGAGATAGATAGTGAAAGGAAGCACAAATCTATGAAATACATTTCAAATAAGACGTATATACATAGTAATTGCTCACTTACATATGTTCCATAGTATAAATCCAATTGTACACAGATTGCATAGTAATTGCTTATATATATATATATATATATATATATATATATATATATATATACATATATATAGATCAGTATTTACAACTGAAGTAGGTTTGTAGTAGTCAATAGATTCATTGATATATATTGCAAAACATAATGAAATTTAGTAGGTAGTGACAGGTGGCAAATGAGTATAAACACATTAGGAAGCGAATGTAGTCAGAGTTAGGTGGGATGGGAGCAAGAACATATCCATTGTGAAGTAAGGTGAGAGTGCGGTGAGGTTTTGAACAAGGGGAGACTATTGGTGATGCGAATGAAGGAAGGGAGAGAGTTCCAGAGGCATGCAAGAGAGGACATTAGTTGATTCCCTGCTGGACATGTTGGTTTGTGTAATTTAATTAGGTTTTGGGAATTGGGTCTTAAAAGCATATTTCAGATGGCATCCGAAAAAAAACACAAACTTGTAAAATAAAACAAAAAACAAATCATTTCTTTCTACATTTGTTTAGCTGAGTAGTGCCCTGTGCACATACAACCATTTTTACAGATGCTTGAACCCCACCATCTAGTGTGTGATTAAGTTTAATGTCCTATCCAGTTCTGTGACCCCTCCCACCACACACACACACACACACACACACACACACACACACACACACACACACACAATCATGATTTTCTTAAAAAAAAAAAAAAAAATCAAATACATGCATTGTTTACTGCTTCACTGTATTTGTTTGTTAACTAGGCACAAGTGTCTTTTTCAGGGGTGTCATGTAAACATTGCTTAGTTGAGTGTTTGACTCAAAGTCACAGTTTTGCAAATGGAGACCGATGGAATCAAACCCATAACTAGTAGGCTTGTAGTGGTGTACAGGGGTAAAGCCTGACTATAATCCAAATGATCTGGTTCGATTAGCACATGAGGCTATTGTCAGGAAGGCAACAGAGGATGGGTGTTGCCTGTCATGGGTGAGGGGGGAATGGTAGATCGCTGCTGGCTGCTCTGCTCCATTGTAGTGTGGTGGAGATCTCAGATAGCAAAAACATAGCTAGGGAAGGACAAAGAGACAGGTTCCCCCAGGCACAAGGTGTTAGGGCTCATGATCAGTAGATGCCGATCTGTAGTAGTCTGATACTGGCATTCAGTTTCTGACCCCTGGTATTTTATCTGCAGTCAGCACCGAAGTGTGATGTATTCAGTGCTCCATGCATGGTAGTCAGAATTCAGAATGTAACAAGATGCTTGTCGTATTTGCAGTAAGCAGTTTGCTACAGTTATTCCAAAAGAAGAACATATTTTGCTGCTGAGCCCCTCGGCTTGGAGGACTGTTTTTTGCTCCTCAGTTGATGACCTTGGGCCAGTTAGGAAGGGCATGTGGCATGCTCTGTGGCTGCCAAAGCTGGTGATAGTAATGTCTGTCTATGCATGCAAAGTACCCTGCATGGTTAGGCATGGAGGGAGCGTAGATGGGTGGAAATATCGCCACTGGGGTATGGGGTTGGAATATACACACAACAATACCTTCATGTCCCAGATGCTGTCGAGCACAAATCATCTTTGATGCCTGTAGGGATGACAGCAGGTCCCCACACAAGACCCCCCCCCCCCCCCACTCCCCAAGAGATCTGGAGACTAACTCCCTACCTCCTGAGATAAAGGCAAAAAGATAAAAAAAGAAGGAACAGAACTAGTGAACAAAGCTTTATTAGCAAATCAGACCTATAGCATTTGGGGCCTAACCACTACACAGAATAGTTTTGAAAAGTTAAATTATCATGAGTGGCATTCATCCATCTAAGCAAGTCAATTTCATTTATGATGAATAAATAGGATAAAGCAGGATACAAACACAACTTTGAGCAAAATTATTGTAAAAAATCACAACACTGATGTATTTCAATACATATTTGATTATGAGAGGCTTTTCCATCCAGAATTCCATAATTATAGAATTTCTTTAATTCAGCATATTGACTAATTGGTGTGGGCTGTACCTAAGAGTTCAAAGCAGGTTATACACAAATAACATCAGTTGCTATAAAAAGCACACAGAGCAGTTTCAGGAAAGCTGTATTTTCTAAAAATATACACATAATTAATAATAGCTGTGTTTCTCTTGTTTCCTAGCCCAAACTAAACTCTATACTGAATGAATACATGTCATTTTAAAACATTGCAGTAGAATTATAGTTTGAAGATCTGGTACTTATATATAAACTGCTTTGCTTTTTACAAGCTATCTTTTTAAAGCTGTAGTGACAAAATAATAAACTGAAATAGTAATGTTCATTTAATAGATTCCAAGCAGCTACTGTCTGCCAGCATAAATGGGGGTTACTTTGTTGCACTATTGAGCCCACTTGCAGAAGATCAGTCATTGATCCCTGACCTTCTAGGACAATTGGTGTTCTGGGATTGGCCAAATTAAAAGGTACACTCTTTCAGTTGTTTAGGTCATAAAGCAAACGTTAAAAAGTCAGCATCAAAATGGGTAATAAAGTCTTATCTCATGAGAGGCATAAGAGACAATGTAATAAAACTTGGTAAAAATGTAATGGTCAGAACATTCACTTAACATGTTATTAAATCTTTTTTATTATAACTTCAAACACCAGAGCAAGATCCTTATGATAAAAAAGTCTATTTTTAAACATTCTATTGGCCTAAACCTTACAGTAACTTTAAGTATTTCATTCATTCAGGCAGTATCATGAACCGGTCACACACAGACATTTCCAGCACCCTAAAATCCCATCTCAGCCATTTGTGCACTGTCCTCCTTCCAAGGATTTGGATATGTTTGGAAGCAGCATATGTTACTAGTACAACTCATCAGGCATTTACAACTATGATGACTTTGTAGGGATTCATATATTATTAAAACATTTTCAGCTCACAAATTAAAGAATAGCTCCATATAAGCTTACCTAAGAATCAAAAACTGCTCACACTAATTATAAAATATAGCCATTATACAGTAAATGTATGTACCCATGAGCATGTAATTAGTAGTAAAGACAAAAAAGAATTCACATAATAACGTCAGCTAGAAAAACTATATGTTTAACTTCAGAGTGTCCAAAAAACAATCAGACACTTGGAGGGCAAAAGTATTTATTCCAAAGAAATCATGTTGATTTCTCATTTCAGGAATGCTGGTGACCTAACGAGAAGAGTGAAGTACCCAAAGTTTGTCTGTATGTTTGTTTGTTTATTCATTTATTTGTTTATATATTCATTCATTCATTCATTTACTTTAGTAACTTTTTTGAATAGGGGAAGATCTCTACAGGGAAACTTTCAGGTATGGAGGCAGTGGGTTAAGGAGTTTAAAGAAATTTAGTACAGTAGACGCATATAGCTATAATTATGAAATGAATCTTATATTATTAATTAAAATGGAGTACTACATTATAGGAATAATGCCCCGGAGGGGTTGAAGTTATGACAATATTTATTCGTAACTGGCCAGGTTTGATCCCCAGGACAAAGCCCAAGGGATCAAACACTCAGGCCGCTAAGGACCAGATCTCACTCATAGCTCTGACTTGTTCAATGCATCATTCCTGTTATATAATTAAATTACTTTCCTTTTTCTTTCTTTTTTATCCAGTCATGCCATAGTTGAGCATTTGATGTCCCATTACTAGACTAAATCACTTTAGGTTTTAACTAAGTGAGTTGTTCTATGAATTATGCATTACAAAAAGATTATATAAGATTATTTTATGATTTATATGGAATAACTGTGAGATAAGTACACAATCAGTGTAAAAGGATAACTATGTAATATGTTTGAGGATTTTTTTTTGTATTGAAAGTGATGCATATTGACTTTACTACTATTTTGTACTTTTATTTCTGAAGACAGCTCTCTACACAAGACCCCTCCATCCCAGCAAGAGATCTGGAGGCTGAGTCCCTACCTCCAAAGAAAGAGACAAAAAGATAAAGGAAGAAAGAGCAGCACTAGTGAACAAAGCTTTATTAGCAAATCAGACCTATAGTATCAGCAAGTCTATGTAGAAAGTGTCTTATGGTTATAGTTGGTACTTTTCTATTTATTCACTTGCTTATTCAGATTGGAGGCTAACCCCTCATAAGCCACAGTTGTCAGAAAGCAAAACACACACAAACACACAGACACACACACACACACACACATATGCATGCACACTGACCTGCAAACCGTCATTAGCACTAAACCCACAAATACCGAGGCACTGAAGAAAACCTTGCCTGAGCCTCTAGAGGGCATATAAGTAGACACAGACTTCAGGCACAAAAGCCATACCTTACCTGATACAAATACATACATACATACACCTGTATCCAGTATTTTCTCCCCAAACATGGATCACACAAGCTGCATGTCTAATCCCTTAAGGCTATCAAAGCATGTTGTCATTCATCACAGTTTCCTAGTTATTGGTAACTTCGCTGCCATACATGCTGATGCTCCAAGGACAGTGTGACGATTAGCGTCCCTTAAGTGCACAGATTCATGATGTCACTAGGGCCTTAGGTCCCTTCACTCATAGTATGCATACATCATGGTCATTGCCCATATGAGAGTGAATGACTTTAGGTGTTCCAACCTAGAAGGGATGAATACAGGCATTGCTGAGCTCTTGATATATGTGACCAAAGCTGGGAAGAAGCTGGCCCTGAACAGTACATTTCCTTCAGTAAGAATTATGCCACAGCTATGCCAAACATATTTGACTCTAACAACTGGCTCAAAAACTGGTGTCATTCAAGAGGGGTACAATGGGTGTCAGCACAGGATGTGATGGTCCACAGTCCTGCCTGCTTCATGAAAAATGGGCTGCATTTCTCCCCTGAGACCTTCTGTATGTTGGCTGGTATATTTATCTTCTCTGTAGTATTTTTTGTAGGCAGAGTCAACCTTGCAGACATTCCAGCTTAACAAATTCAAATCCAGTTTGTGTCAAGTTGACTGTGCTCAACAATAAAGAGTCCTAATAAGAAAATCCTCACCCTGAGACTTTCCTGACCCTTAAACACATGCACTATTGTATAATTACCAGAACTTGGATTCAGTATAATGAACAAACTCTTTCTTTACCTGGGATTAGCACTTATCTTTCATTCAGACCCTCTGACAATGGCAGGAGTTTATCCATATTCTGTTATAGTATGTAGACTGAAATATCTGTAAATCAAATGTAAAACAGCCAACACTTGTTTGAACTGCCACACTATTGAAAAAGCACAACACTGAACTTACTAAAGATTGCAAAAAGAACATGCATTCCTCTTTGAGTTTTACTGTAAATCCCTCCATAATACAAGCCTCTAATTTGTCTGATTAGTGGTACCCCTGCACCAACTTAGTAATGCGCTCTAACCCTAACCCTAACCCTACACCTTAACTTAAAAAACCCTTTCAGTAACACTGCAACAAAACAACACAATCTCAGACACACACAAGCACCAACACATTACATACATGCATACATACACCACTAAAACTATCCCTTTACCTAACCTTTACCTAACCCTAAAACACACACAATCTCACATATACTAAATCTGTCCCCTTTCCTAATCTATACTCTAACTCTAAGCGAAAAATATTTGCATTCATGTACATGCACAAACACAGGCGCATGCATGCACGCGTGTGTACACACACACACACACGCACACACACACACACACATACACACACACACACACACACACACACACACACACACACACACACACACACACACACACTTATACACTATAAATAAACATGCACCCCTAATATACATCACACTTACCTGTTACGAAAAAGCACACATCTGACAAAACATATATTAGATAAACCAGATGTTCGAATAAACAACCCTGTACTTCTGTCTGTTAACGAACAGAAAATGCAACCAAGCACACTACACTCCCATATTTATCTGTAATCCCATTACCTCATGACAAATTCTGCATTAAAATAACTTGAAACTCTTGGATATGCTAAGATAACAAGTGCAATTATTATATTATTGACAACTATAAACCGCTTCTATATCTCCCATAGACTATGACATCTAAACCAGCTGAAGTCCATATCTATTGAACATAATACAATCATACTGGGTGACTTCAACTACCTGTCCATTAATTGGCAACTGTATACAACCAACAACAAATATGAATTGTGGTTCCTTAACTTTATTAATTCCTGTTCTATGAAAGCTATGTTCACTAAACTGTGCTTTCTGCTTCTACAGGTTCTAGTCTTCTTGATATCATCTTACAACTATAGTCCCTTCCTACTCCACACCCAAAGCCTCCCCTACCTTGATTAAATCAAACCATTAGGCTGTCACATAGTACAGGCCATGAATCCATCCAAGCCTCATCATCATCATCATCATCATCATCATCATTCTCTTTCGGCTTTTCCCGTTAGGGGTCACCACAGCGGATCATCTCTTTCCATTTCTTCCTATCCTCTGCATCTTGCTCTGTCACACCAACCGCCTGCATGTCCTCTCTCACCACGTCCATAAACCTTATCTTAGGCCTTCCTCTATTCCTCTTACCTGGCAGCTCCATCCTTAGCATCGTTTTCCAATATACTCATCATCCCTCCTCAGCACATGTCCAAACCAACGCAATCTCGTCTCTCTTGCTTTGTCTCCAAACTGTCCAACATGAGCTGATCCTCTAATATACCGATTCCTAATCCTATCCATCCTAGTCACACCGATTGCAAATCTTAACATCTTTAACTCTGCCACATCCAGCTCTGACTCCTGCCTTTTTGTCAATGCCACTGTCTCCAACCCATATAACATAGTTGGTCTCACTACACTCTTGTAGACCTTCCCTTTCACTCTTACTGATACCCGTCTGTCACAAATCACTCCTGACACTCTTCTCCACCCATTCCACCCTGCCTGTACTCTCTTCTTCACCTCTCTTCCACATTCACTATTACTCTGAACTGTTGATCCCAAGTACTTAAACTCATCCACCTTTACCAACTCTACTCCCTGCATCCTCACCATTCCTCTACCCTCCTTCTCATTTACACACATATATTCTGTCTTAGCCCTGCTGACCCTCATTCACCAAGCCTATTGTACTAAAATATTTCTGCATAGCCAGCCTCCTCATACTCTCAGATAACCTGCTGAAATGTAAAAGTCGTCCCCTACCATACTTCAAAATCAGCTATTTATGCCACTGACTTTTACTCTCACCTTTATTCCTACACTGCAGCATCTGTCCCTATCCATCACAGGTCTGATGGCAAATTTAAGAATAAGTCCCTAGTGTGGAATCCCACTATCTACAAGCTCTGCAATAATAAAAAAAAAAAAAAAACTAAAGATATGTTCAAATTCTGTCATTGTAAAATTAACCTTAAAGTGGTCTCCCATGAATGCAGTCATTAAGATCAAAAGTTGCGAAGCGCGTTTTCCAAGAGAATCACAAGACTTTTTTATGTCTGTTATGAATTTCAGAAATAATACCCACTATTGCAACCAATGGATTTGAAATGGCTCTTCCTACTCCAATCCAGAATTTATCATTTGTATACTTTCAGAAAAATTTGGTTCCAGTTTCTCACCATACTCCACCTGCATTTCTCCCTACACCACAGTCCCTACCTACCCACCCACCCCAAATTACTTCTGCTCAGGTCTAAACTCAGTTTTCAAAATCAAAAACACTAGCTGTTTGATTCTACAACATGCCAGGTTGTGTCTTAGTTAGCACTAAAACAAAGCCTCACTGAAATTATTCAGTCTTAGTCACTGCCGTTGGAGAACAGCTTTTTTGGGTGGGGCCCCTACACCAGAGTACCTCTTTCCTAGGAACTAAAGACCAATTACTCTTACCATTATTATTTATAAAGTCCTGCAAAATATTATGGAAGTCATTAATATTGAATCAGGTAGTCTACAGTCCCTGAACCCAGTTCATCTGGCTTTATAAAGCATAGAGTCTGTCTACTGAATCTAGTGGACTTTTTGAGAGGTTAACTGATGCACTGGACAACACGGCCATTAGTACACACTGCCTACCTAGATCTTGCTAAGGCCATCAACAGTATTCCACACTGCGGAATTATTGAAAAGCTGACTGATAGAAAAACAGTGAAGACTGGTGTCACTGTCACCAGCTGCTTGCACCAGTAGTGTAGAGAGATAAAGCCCTGACTATGGCCCAGTTTAAATAGTGGTTTTGATACTTGATGATACAGGCAAGAATGATGGACATCCTCATCCTGTTGGGGGAGGTATGCCTGCTTGTGGCACACTTATATGATTTGGCCTCCCTGATGGATACAGGGGAAACAACTGCAGGGTGCTTCCTAAGAGTAGTTGGGATATCCTTCTGACATCAACCACTTGTGGGGCAGTTTAGGGCTGATGTCCATTGCACACCTCACTCTTGGGGTGTTACTGGATATGCACAGGGATGAGCAGAAAAAATGGAAAAAACAATCCTATGATGCTGCCAGGAGAGCTAGATCGTAATACTGGTTCTAGTCCATAATGCAGCAAGTTCAGAGGAGGGATCAGTAAACCTGGCAGTCATGGAAAGGTACTGTGGGAGAGCAGCTGATGGTCAGCCGTGATGGAAACAGCAATAAACAAAAAAAAAAAAACCTCCAACTGATACCGGTAACCTGCAAGTGGGTCTAAACCGCATTTGTATCTGAAGTCAGGATCATGGGCACGGGCTCATTGTTAAAAAAATGTAGTCTTGTACTCTTTGGTAAACTTGGTAAACAAGAACACCCTTGCATCTACCACTCTAAAGGTATCCCACTCAAAGTTGATATGATTATTATTATTATTGTTATTATTATTATTGTTATTATTATTATTATTATTAAGGACCTAGGCAAATGCATGGACGATGAATGTTATCTGACCACCACGTATCAGCTGTTGTCAGGAAATCATTCTACCTGGCCCAACTAATTACTAAATGCCTATCCCCCAGATCTAAGGTAGTTATTGCCCCCCCCCCACTCAACCCTAATCATTTCCACAATAAAATACATTGACACTTTTGACATGTACCTGTCCAAACACATGACCCAACTAGAAAGGTCACAATACTTTCTAACCAAGAAAATTTCAGATATGAACTAAAGTTGCTCAGATTGACTAACAATCTTGTCACTTTACCCTGTCTCCTCTAGGCTGTTACATGGTAATGTTTGCTTGGCCTATAGTACTGTGAAAACCCAGTTATATTTAGCCTCTTACACATTTGAAAAATTAGAGATACCACCTGTATGCACCCTAAGGACCTAGGCTGTTACATGGTAATCTTTACTTGGCCTATAGTACTGTGAAAACCCAGTTATATTTAGCCTCTTACACATTTGAAAAATTAGAGATACCACCTGTATGCACCGTAAGGACCTAAAGCTACATATGCAAATCAACAGAAACAACTTTACACAAGGGACATCATTGTTACAAGGATTTGGTAAGGGAATACCATTGTAAAGGGAGGCAGGATTTGCTAGTTACAGAATTGTTTTTGCAGGCGTTTCTGCAGACATAAAGTGGATAACACATGGAAGTCTTAGACTGACAACTTTTCTTTGCAAAAAGAAAAAAAACACAAACATTTTTGATAGGTCGGTGTAATTATCCACAGAAATAGGACACACTTGCTGAAATAAGTGCTGCAGCTTCACCCTAATTGCTACCAGGTAGATCACTCAAGTTGTCCCAACCATGTGGTTGCAGTTGAATCTGACCATAGACATAAGTTAGAGATATCTGCAAACACTGACTACCCTATCTGGGTGGGACTTACTGCCCCCCATTAAAGATCAGAGTTGTCCTACTTTATTCTGAACAGTGTGCACATTTTTGGCATTTTAAAATGGTAACCTCTGAATGCTTTCAGCTCAATTAGCTATAAAACATACTCCTTCACCCTGCAGCAGTATCCCAGTAGTCTGCTTCTAGTAAGGGAACTACAGCTCCAAGTAGTGATTTTCACCACAGCGGCTCACTTGCATCATTGTGTAACATACAGCTGTGTTTTATTGGGACTGTGAACAGTAAGACCCCCCCCCAAACACAAACACACACACACACACACACACACACACACACACACACACACACACACACACACACACACACACACACACACACACACACACACACACACACACACACACACACACACACACACACACACACACACACAAACATACCGTAGTCTGTTTTTGTTTTTATTTTTATTTATTTATTCATTTATTTATTTTACATTTGTTTACTGGGGATGTCTGACTGTACCAGTGGCCCTTTTTCAGAGGAGGCCTGGGAAGAAAAGCTCCATTACAAAAACACATTACAAACAATACAAGAAATCAATAACAATCAAGAATACATAACTTTGGTAAATATAGGTAGTAAATAATTTATACATAAACAATAAAAAATGAGAGAGTAATATAAAGTGGAAGAAAAAAAAGAAAGCTAACAAATGAACTAGCATGAAATAGCTTATGCTATCATAGAGAAATGACTGATCAGTAGACCAATTTAATGGTATTGTTGGTAAGTATTTATGAGATACATGTATGGTATGAAAAAGAATATGTCTGATCGTTGCTATGCTTGTGTTACTTCTTCTAAACAGTGATAGCTAAGGCAATATTGAGGTGAAGTACAAGAAGGAGGGAATATGATGAAACTGTACGATGATGAAACTGTACTTACGAAAATAAAATTTCCAAAGATTCCAAAGACAACCACAAGGCATTTTATAGCTATGTCAAGAATCTAAATGGCAATGCTCAGATCTGCTCTGAGCTACAACAGAATGGCATTAAATATGCTGATCCAAAGAATATTGCCAATATCCTGGCAGATCGATTCAGTGCCAATTTCACTTCCCTCTTACCCACTAACGAGCCCATCTCAATACCGAAAGATTGCCAAATTCCGGTAATAATAGCCACACAGGTAAAAAATGCACTCTCCAAAGCTAAGAATACAGCATCCATGGGACCAGACAACATCCCGGGCTGTGTACTACATGAACTACAAAATGAACTGGTACCTCACCTAAGTGTTATGTTTAATCATAGCCTCACCTCAGGCTTCGGGCCCACTGAGTGGCACACAGCTACAGTTATCCCACTCCACAAAGGGGGATCCACCTTGGATCCTAGGAACCACCGCACCGTCAGTCTGACAAGCTTGATCTGCAAGGTCATGGAACGTATTATCATGGAACTTATAAACAAAGACATTGGCAAGCTTCAAACACTGGACCCCACCCAGTTTGGGTTTGTGAAGGGCTGATCTTGTCTCCTGAACCTGATTGACTTCTTTAAATCAGTCTCCAGGGCTGTGGATGAAGGTAAGGCAGTCCACACAGCCTATCTGGACCTCGCCAAGGCCTTTGACACCATCCCTCACTCTGGAATCATAGATAAACTTACTAAGCTGGGCACTACTCCCTTCGTCACTCGATGGGTTGCCAACTATCTTACTGATAGAACCCAGACTGTAAAAGTAGCCGACTCCAAATCCAGCTGCAGACAAGTGACAAGTGGAGTACCTCAGGGTTCAGTCCTGGGACCACTCTTGTTTGTCATCTACTTCTCTGAAGTACAGGCCAACACTAAGGGACTCTGGCTAACAAAGTTCTCAGATGACTGCAAACTGGGAGCCATTATTGAATTTTATTTATTTATTTTTTATTTATTTTATTTATTTTACATTTGTTGACCGGGCTAGTCTAACTGGATATATGTCCATTTTCAGTAGAGGCCCAGGGAGATAAGCCCCAAGACATGGTCCAATACAATAATACAAATACAAATAAATAAAAAATAAGAAATAAAATCTAATATTCTAGTAAAAATAGCAATTTTCCTAGTACAGAAAAAAATACATCAACAATGGTAACGTGTATTACAGCATAGAGGTTGTAACAGGATATAGCACTGAGGTAAAAAGTCACAAACAGTGCAAATTGAAAGAACTGAGACAACAATGCAGGTTAAGTCAGAGGTAGACAAGAGGAAATAATCATAGTAAAAAGAAAAAAAAGAAAATCATCAGCAATTGCAACATGTGAATTACAGCAGAAAGGTTAAGCAGGATCTAACACTGAGGACCTGCACTATAATATAGTGCTATTTTTAAGTATGGAGACATAGTATAGGTTAAGAGGTTAATAGGTTATTGAATCCCCAAATGATGTGGATATTCTACAAAAGGGCCTTACAGAAACAGATGTTTGGTGCCAGAGCCATGGGCTCAAGCTCAATGCCAAGAAATGTATAGTTATCCCCTTTGGGAAAAAACATGTACCCGTGAATTACCATATAGGTGGCAGTACACTAAACACCAAAAGTGTGATAAGAGACTTAGGGACACAGGTGGACAGTGGTCTCACCTTTGATAACCACATCACCACAACAGTCAAAAAATCCTTCTATGCGGTACACCTCATCACTAAAGGCTTTTCATCCATTAAAAAGGAGGTCATTGTGCCACTGTACACGGTTCCACTTGAAACCATCGAATGTTCAGAACATCGAAGTTCTAATCATCGAGACCAGAACATCGATGTTCAGAACATCGAAGGTTCAAAGTGTAAGTGCCAGGTAAGTAAAACTGGTACGTTTTGGGTGTATATGCAGGGCAGCAAGGTGCCCTGCATGTTGTGTGTGTGTGTGTGTGTGTGTGTGTGTGTGTGTGTGTGCCATCTGAGTGTTGGCATTGCAGGTAGGGCATGGGAAATCTCCCACTTAGCGCTACTGCATATAGCGGTAAACAGGAGATTTCCCTTACCCCACTGTAGTGCGATCTTGGAGTTGGAATATTAAAGTAGGGGGGTGTGGGGGGCACAGCCCCCCACATAGGGGGTGCAGGGCCCCCTGCATAAAATAGTTTTTGACTGTTTGTTTTTCTGTGGTTCAATTTGAACCTTCGATGTTCTGAACATCGATGTTCTGGTCTCAATGATTAGAACTTCGATGTTCTGAACATTTGATGGTTTCAAGTGGAACCCTGTACACATCCCTCATTAGACCCATTATAGAATACAACGCCCCGTTTGGTATGTACCTCTCAAGGCATCTGCAACAACTGGAAAGGCCGCAGAAATGCCTCACTAAAAGAATCACAGGCCTAAAGCAGATGCCCTATGCTGACCATCTAAAAAAACTCCAGCTATACTCTGTCGCATATCGTCTACCCAGAGGCAATCTCTGCTTAACATACAAGGCCATGTCAAACCCAGAGCTATTGGACATGCTACACTTAAAGAAATCCCAATTCCTCAGAGTCACCTGCTTCAGGGATCTAAACCTTGTCATCACAATGAACAAAACATGCTGGAGGGATAGGTTCCTGACCCAGAGACTCCCCATACTCTGGAACAGAATGCCCATACATGTCAAGCAGAGCGCCTCTTTGGCCCTCTTCAAAAGGAACCTTGATGATTGGATGGGAGATAGGAAATTCACTCCAGGGATCATGTCAGTTGCCGTGCTAGACAGGGGTCCAGGGAAGTAAATACTGTGGGAAGAAATAGCCAGGGAATTGTTATGGCTAGGCTTGTATAGGCCCTAGAGCCGATAGCCTAGCACCAACCTATAAACCTATGATCCTATGAACTGTAGGAAGCTTGAGATAGGTAGATAACAATAGGAGCAGTAGTGAGCTTGAGATAGGTAGAGAGACATTGGAATTCCATGAGAGAAGTGATAGTTTGGGTGTTAGAATTTAGTAAGCAAAGAGATATTTTGGTTGTAAGAACAAGGAGGGACAGAATGATCAGCCTAGATTAGTTCAGGAGAAAAAACTGTTTTTGGTTAAGTGTTTTTTAAGCAGTAGTTTAAATTTGGATGTGTTGCTAGAATTTAGTATTGTCTAAGGCATGGAATTCCAGGACTTAGACATTTGGTGGGAGACTAGAGAGTCCCAGTAACAGTTATTAGATTTAGTTACTTTGAGTAGTAGTTTCTTGGAGGATCTTTGTGGCCTGCTGTTTGAGTAGGGCTGA
The DNA here is from genome assembly GCF_019279795.1 of Protopterus annectens. Taxonomy (NCBI): domain Eukaryota; kingdom Metazoa; phylum Chordata; order Ceratodontiformes; family Protopteridae; genus Protopterus; species Protopterus annectens. The sequence continues at coordinate 628,063,740 of NC_056743.1, read as the reverse complement.
ACAAAGCTCTTGAGTGCTGGACAGTTGTCTGGATGGAGGAAGATGGAATGAATAAAAGTTAGTTGGTTGAGGAATAGGAGCTTGGGTAGTTCAATCCAGTTTAGTTTATGAAGTGCTGTGCAGTGATGTGATCTGTAAGGGAGGTTAGTAGCAAATCTTGCCTTTTTGTTATAGCAGGACTGCAGTTTGTTTAAATGTGATTTTTTTAGATTAGTGAATATTATTAAGACACCGTAACAGATACAAGCATGCAAAATCTGAAGGTAATGCTACTTAATGCTAGAAGTCTAAACCTCAAAATGCACTCTCTCGAGGCACTCCCAAATTTGGAGAAATTCGATATCTGTGCAGTAACTGAGACCTGGTTCAAGGCTCCAGAGAGCACTCCTGCAATACCAGGCTACAATTCTTACCACACTTTTCGGCCACAAGACCAAGACCGAAACACTAAAGGTGGAGGAGTGTCTATATTCACCAAGGATCTTCATACCTCCAGGCTAGTTGCTCAACACAATGCATCTGAAATTCTCCAGGTGCAACTAACACTAGGTAAGACTGCAATCCAAATTGTAGCTTGCTACAGATCCCCCACCATGCCCCAAGATTCTCACTACACCTTTCTAAACATACTGGAAAATATTAAGATACAACCAAACACCTTAATACTGGGTGATTTCAACTACCCTGCCATTAATTGGGAAAACTACTCGGATACCAATTCCTTTTCCCAACGGTTCTTGGAATTCATAAATTCCAATGCCCTGGATCAACTAATCCATTGTCCCACCAGGGGAGCCAATATCCTAGACCTGGTCATTACCAACATGGGAGATTGATGCTCCACACCAGTGGTCACCCCCTCATTGGTCAGGTCTGACCATAAGCAAATCACCTTTGACATCCACATCCCACCCCACCCCACCCCCCAATAAGGAAACCTCCTTAAAAACTTCTACAAAGCCAACTTCATGCTACTGAAGTCAGAAGTGACAAACTTCACAACACCCACACAGATGGGATCTGGAAGTTCGACTGCAGAATCCTACACTAAGACACTGTACGAGCACATCAACTCGTACATTAATCGTGCCATCCCAAATAGAACCAAGATGCTCTTCTCCAAAAAAGGAAGCCAATCTGGTAGTCCCCTGCTATAAACAAACTATACAACAGAAGGAAGAAACTGTTGCAAAAAAGAGGAAAATCCCAGGATGCAAAAAACTCCCTCACCAGCCTCAGTAAGAAGCTGAGATCCCTCATAAAATCCTCAAAAGCTAGTTATGAAAATAAAATTGCCAAAGATTCCAAAGACAGCCATAAGGCATTCTATAGTTATGTCAGGAATCTAAATGGCAATGCTCAGATCTGCTCTGAGCTACAACAGAATGGCATTAAATATACTGATCCCAAGGATATTGCCAATATCCTGGCAGATCGATTTAATGCCAACTTCACCCCCCTCTCACCCCCTAAAGGGTCCATCTCAATACCAAAAGATTGCCAAATTCTGATAATCATGGCCACACAGGTGGAAACCACACTCTCCAAAGCTAAGAATACAGCATCCATGGGACCAGATGACATCCCGGGCTGTGTACTACATGAACTACAAAATGAACTGGTACTTCACCTAAGTGTCATGTTTAATCATAGCCTCACCTCAGGCTTCGTGCCCACTGAGTGGTGCACAGCTACAGTTATCCCGCTCCACAAGGGAGGATCCACCTTGGATCCCGAGAACTACCGTCCCATCAGTCTGACAAGCCTGATCTGCAAGGGCATGGAATGTATTATCATGGAAGTTATAAACAAAGACATTGGCAACCTTCAAACACTGGACCCCACCAAGTTTGGATTTGTGAAGGGCTGATCTTGTCTCCTGAATCTGATTGACTTCTTCGAATCAGTCTCCAGAGCTGTGGACGAGGGTAAGGTGGTCCACACAGCCTATCTGGACCTCGCCAAGGCCTTCAACACCATCTCCTACTCTGGAATCATAGATAAACTTACTAAGCTGGGCATAAATCCCTACGTCACGGTAGCGTTGTCGCCTCACAGCAAGATGTTGTCCCGTTCGATTCTCAGCTAGAGTGTCTTCTGTGTGGAGGCATGTGTGAATGGACATACCTTCGTTGAAGGTTGTGCGTCAGGGCTGGTAACTCGGCATGTAAAAATCCACTACCAAACATTAGCACACCGGAGTTCTGATGTGGCGACCCCTAACCGGGATAAGCCAAAAGACACAACAACAACAACAACTCGATGGGTTGCCAACTGGCTTACTGACAGAACCCAGACTGTAAAAGTAGCCGACTCCAAATCCAGCTCCAGACAAGTGACAAATGGAGTACCTCAGTGTTCAGTCCTGGGACCACTCTTGTTTGGCATCTACTTCTCTGAAGTACAGGCCAACACTAAAGGACTCTGGCTAACAAAGTTTGCAGATGACTGCAAACTGGGAGCCATTATTGAATCCCCAAATGATGTGGATATTTTACAAAAAGGCTTTACAGAAACAGATACCTGGTGCCAGAGCCATGGGCTCAAGCTTAATGCCAAGAAATGTATAGTTATCCCCTTTGGAAAAAAAACATGTACCCATGAATTACCACATAGGTGGCAGGATGCTAAACATCGAAAGTGTGATGAGTATTGAGAGACTTAGGGACACAGGTGGACAGTGGTCTAACTTTCGATAACCACATCGCCACAACAGTCAGGAAATCCTTCTATGTGGCACACCTCATCACTAAGGGATTTTCATCCAGAAAAAAGGAGGTCATTGTCCCACTGTACTCATCCCTCATTAGACCCATTATAGAGTATAATGCCCCGTTTAGTATGTACCTCACAAGACATCTGCAACAGCTGGAAAGGCCACAGAAATACCTCACTAAAAGAATCACAGGCCTAAAGCAGATGCCATATGCTGACTGTCTGAAAAAACTCCAGCTATACTCTGTGGCATATCGTCTACTCAGAGGTGATCTCTGCTTAATATACAAGGCCATGTCAAACTCTGAGCTGTTGGACATGCTCCACTTAAAGAAATCCCAATCCCTCAGAGCCACACGCTCCAGGGATCTAAACCTTGTCATCACAATGAACAAAACATGCTGGAGGGATAGGTTCCTGACCCAGAGACTCCCCATACTCTGGAATAGACTGCCCATACATGTCAAGCAGAGAGCCTCATTGGCCCTCTTCAAAAGGAATCTTGATGATTGGATGGGAGATAGGAAATTCACCCCGGGGATCATGTCAGTCGCCCTGCTAGACAGGGGCCCAGAGAAGTAAATATTGTGAGAAGAAATATCCAGGGAATTGGGAATTGTTATGGCTAGGCTTGCATAGGCCCTAGGGCCGATAGCCTAGTACCAACCTATGAACCTATGAACATATATAAAGGTAGAGAATAGATGAGTCCTAGCTATGGAATGTCTAGAGTTTTTTTTTGTTATTGCTGTTTCCCTGAATGCCAGCCAGTAAATACACTTGCACTTGTGCACTAGTAGTGGGAGCTTACAAACTTCATTTCAGTGACAGTGAAAATAGGGATCCATTAGAACTCTTACTGTTTTCCAAATATATCCACACTAGTCAGCCACATGGCCATTAGTATAGCCACATTAGTCATGGCCTCTGTAAATGTAGCAGTTTCTTTCTGCAGCAAACATTGTTACTGAAGCCCCTCTCATAAGGCTCACATTCATAAAGGCGATGGTCAGTAGGATGTACACCATGTGGCGTCCTTCCAGTAGGCCAGTAGATAAACAGTACTCATGCACAGTTTATGTGTCAAATAATAGCGTTGGTTCTCTCTCTGCAACATTCATAACATTTAGTGCACAAGCCTGGCAGAAACCAGTAAATGGTATGCTCTATATGCATACAGTAGTACAAAAAAGTGTGACAGGAGTTAAACAAGTTTGCCAAGAATAAGAAACAGTAGTGATTTGTTTGTTGGCTACTACTTGGCTACTAGTATTGTTGGTCTCTCTTCACAGCTGCTTGTAGCTAGAAATCACTGTGCCTCTGATCATTTTCTCACCAGTGGCAAAACAGCAGCACCAATCCCAAACTGGTTCATAAAAAGCACATCACAGGCTCTTTGGTAATAAGTAGTCTTGTGATAGATGTTGCAGAGGTCCATGTCCTTGTTGTAGTCTTCCCTTGATAGATGCAGTAGGTGGTGTGTACAGCAGCACAACAGAGTACTAAGTTAAAAAAGGGAGGTTCCCACTGAGGTAATCAGAACAATTAGATAAATCCTACACAGTTAGATATAGTTGACAATCAATGTCCCTCTGCTCCTTTTCTCACCAGAGGCAAAACAGAATCACTTATCCCCAGTAGGATCCTGAGAAGCAATTTGCAGACTGTTCAGAGATCTGCAGTTTAATTCCAGATGCTGTAGAGTTTAAAAGTAAGCTGGAAATGATGGGGGGGGGGGGGGGGGGGTGCTCTTAAAACTCAAATCATTACTGCATGCACTAAGTGGGTGGGAAGATATGAAAGAAATGACAACTCAAGTTTTATCAATCTAAGTGAAGGGCCTTCACAATATAATCTTCTAGAGCTCACCAGCATGTCCAAATAACATGAGATTAGGTATCATTCCTAATGTCAAATGTACATTAGATGCAGTCACCTGGCTTTAAGAGCACAATTGGGATAGGGTGAGTAGGGTGGAAAAATCCAAAATAATCCCAGTGGAGCAGATTAAACCTTGTTCTGTTTTGTTTACTTTATATAAAATGTTACTTCTCAGTTCTTCCCTCATGTCAGACATAATTAATCCTTTTGCAGTCAAAAAATGTAACAACTCTTTACTAGCTGACCCTAGTCAAGAACTTCTTAAAATTCCAAGAAAAAAAGAAAAAAACATAAAGTAAAACAACACATTGTGTGTGTGTGTGTGTGTGTGTGTGTGTGTGTGTGTGTGTGTGTGTGTGTGTGTGTGTGTGTGTGTGTGTGTGTAAAGAGACACTGACAGAAAGCGAGAGCAAGAGAAAAGGAAAGAACAAAAGAGAACCAGCATGTTTTTCGGAGGTAAGAGGAAAATGCAGTACCATAGGAAACTCTAGTCCAGTCAGACTTAGAAGAAAGCATGTAAACTTCACACAAGCAATATACAGAGGACAGAAATATAGCCTGGATCCGGTAGCTATGAGTCAAAAATAGTAAAAGGTGAACAGTAACTTAAAACATTATTACATTTTCATACTGGATACGACTATTTTTGTTTCAGATTTGGATAAATCAACAGACTACTTTTCTGCATTTTAATGAAATGTGCATTAGTTTTTTCCTGAAAATGTCATATACAGACCAAAATACAATTCTGTATGTAGTGCCAAACAACATGTACAATGCTAATTGTAAAGAAACAGTAGTGTCAGCTAGGGAAAAAAAGAGTAAAATTAACTGTTAGATGGAATATATTGAAGTGCTTGTGTGAACAGAGTGATAAGCAAATGAACTTGGCTTAGGCACAGTATTTTAAATTATGTTTGTTTATAGCAGGAAACACCAACAGAACATTGGCAGATTGTCAAGGACTTGAGAAAACTGCTAGGTAATAACCTCCAATTAATTTAGCAAAAGCAGAAGGTTTATAGCAGATCTTTATTAAGCAACAGCAGAATTAAGTAGATATTTTCCTAACTACAGTCACCAAGTCTACGTCGAAAAAATGGATTTATAATTTTATAAAAGGAGAGTTGATCATTTCGGAATGAAAACAGTTGAAATACCAGAGTCGTTGCAAGATAACTTCAAGCAAGGAAGTTAAATACTAATATAAATATTCAGAACCTGGAAATGAAATGTAGAAGTAGAAAGGTTCAGAACAAGGCTAAACAGGATTCACATTCCTTATAATCTCTGCCCAAGAGACTTACTCTTTGTAAAATAGCAGTTAACTGAAACCCCAGGCAGGAAAAATCCAAAAGGCTTGATAATTTGTTAGAGTTGTTCCAGTCCTTAACGGACAGAGCAAGATGACCTGTTCAAATCCCTGAGGTATGAACCTGTTTAGAAAAGTTAATGCATTAGTCTATAGCCAGCTCCACAGATTTTCGAAGTTCACTGAGATGCTGACTGTGTTCTGGTTGGGTTCCCACAGTTCAATGTACTGAGTTCGCACTCATTCATTACATTTGGATGGAGAACTGGAAACCTACTAAAACAATATACTTCAGTGAGAGTATTAATGGTGCTGCATCAGTCAAGTGTGCATGCCTGACACACTGGGACAGGCACACATCCTGATTCTGTGCAGAGTTTCAAGAATGCCTCAACTGTCGTTGATTTTCAGGGATGTCCTGGATTTGCGCTCAACATTTTGCTCTGTGCCACTTAAAAGTTGTGATTTTTGGAGAAAAGAGACTTGATTATAGTAAAAATAATGACAATGGTTAAAGATATATATTTAATTCACTTCAGCAAATGAGTGTCAATTTATGTCCTTTTATTTATTTTATGTTATTTTATTTATTTATTGCTTGACTGGATTGCCTTTGTCTACCACCAAAACAACAATTCCCATTTTCAGCAGAGGCTCTGTGAGAAAAGCTCCATATAAATATACAAAATGTTAACATTTTTTTTTATTTTATTTTACATTTGTTAACCGGGGGTGTCTGACTGGTCCGAAAAGGCCCTTTTTCAGCAGAGGCCCGGGGAGAAAAGCTCCACAAAGAAAAATTACAGACACATTTAGTTATTTAGACAAGATCAGTATATATTATTATATATTAACATATATTAGCTACTGATATTAAACGGTAAAGTAAAACACTTTACTTACATTCAGTTAGTTATTTTAGCATAATTAAAATTGGTTATTAATAATTAGAGCTATAAAAGTAGTTATTCTGCCAACTAAGTCAGTAGCATTATTACTTAAAAAGTGTCCCTGATTTGAGGCATTTGTTCTTGATTATTTTGACTATGTCCCTGGTTCATGTGATAAAAGGATGAGTGCTATGGTAGGAACTCAGGTGCTTATCGTCATGTATATTTTTGCATGGTAAAATCTCAGAGCTTTATGCTAAGCTTAAAATGAGTTTTCATTTGTTATTCTTAGAAATGTTTCTTGAGTCCTGAATTACTCTGCAATTAATATGTATGCAGAAAGTAATGTTTATGAGCAAGCAGTGATATCAGACGATAATTATTCCATAACTAAAAGCCGGCTTTAAAGTAGCCTAATTATTTTTTAATTCCACCCATCTGATACCTTACACCAGAGCTCACAATATAGCCCTGATAAACAATGCCAGCACAAGGAATGTCCATAAACTTTTTTTTTACATGAAAAGAAAATGCTCTTTTTAACTTTCTATACAACCCTTTTGTTTAATTACTGGGATCTAACTCTGTCACTCTTTCTAGGCCACAAACACATTTTCAGTGTCTGAGGATATACCACGAGGTGAAGGGTAATGAGTGAAACATAAATGACTTAGATCATAAGACAGATGTGTTCACAGATCAGGTGAGTCAGACAGGCCTTGTCTGTGACAAAGGTAAGATATGTTCAATTAACAGCACGGGTTACGGAGTGGAACAGTTTTAGGAAAGGGATAATGAATGTTAATGTTAGCTATGTCAACTTTTTCTGGGAGACTAACTTTTGCAATGTGTCATGCAATTATTGTGTCCACTCCTAATGGCACATTAAATGGAACTGTATCATAGATGCATACTCACACGAAAGTATGCATTTCCAACCACCACATGAGGTGCATCATGTGGAAGGTAGAGGGGTTCATGGGCACCCATTTAATCAACATGAGGAGCGCTGACATGAGGTAAACTGGCACCCATGGCACAAATGACAGTGTGGTTGCAGCCTGTGGAACAGGTGTCTCTGTGGTACACATTGGAAAAGTAGATGCCTGTATGACATATCTGGTAAGAACAATGCCAAATTTGACATGGATTGAAACCTTTCAAACACTGCCCCTTCAGCTTTTTTTAATGCAATCTGTTGTGGGATTGTGGAATTGGAGCACAGCTAAAGATCATAGGAGAAGGCAGAATGAGGACAATCATCAGTTATGCTTACAGGCAAAGAGAACAACCTGGCAAAACTATGCAGCGGTTCTGAAGTAGGAGATTCCTGACCTAGCCTTCAGACTCAGTCATTACCAAAGCAGTGAGGTCCCCCCCCCCCCCGGACTCTTCTTTCTCTTCCATTCATTTTTGTCATTTTTGAGATTCTTTGGCAAAGGAGTGAGAAAACTTGAGTCACTTATTACCTTCTTTGTCCTTCTCTTTGTGATGTCTATTCATATGAAATTTAGAAATTGGAATAGAGGACTCCTACTGTGAACACCGGGGCTTTCCAACATGAGCTGATTTTGTAAAATCTTCATATACTGCTTTTGGTGGTGTAATTAAACACCTATAGGCATAAGACATTTGTGGATTGTAAGAGTCACCCAATCAAAAATAAACGCTTAATGTGCTGGAATGCAGTGAAAACCTGTCTTGCCACAAGGGCACTTTATAGCTAAATTTTGTCAGAGAAAAAGGCTGAAGGCCTACATGCAACTTCATCAAAATACATGAAATGAATTTGAACTGAAGTTAAGATTATATATATATATATATATATATATATATATATATATATATATAGTGTAACTTCGAACTTGGAAGTTCAAAGTCTAAAAATAGCAAAGCCGCGGAACATCGAATTCTTTCCCAGGGAAAGAATTCGGTGGGCCTTTTCCACAGCTTTGCTATTTCCTCCACTGTGGTGCAATCTGAGAGTTGGTATATTTAAGTAGGGGGTGTGGGGGGCACAGCCCCCCCATGTTGGGGAGTGTAGCAACAGTATGTAGCGCTCATGTGTTTCCGTGTTTTGTAGTGAAACAGCGATTTTTTTCCCCTGGGGAAAAAATCGCTGTTTTGACTTTTCAGAGTTTTCGAACTTCTGGGTTCGATATTTACATAGTCGAACTTATGACAGTTTGACTATGTAATATAGACCCATATATATATATATATATATATATATATATATATATATATATATATATATATATATATAAAGAGAGACAGACAGACAGATGACTGGGGGGGGTGAATTAAACAATCAAATCAAAGATTTCAATTTGCTTCAAAACAGGCTGGGCACCTTCATGTGGAAAAGAACTAGATTAACATCATTGTATTGTCTTATGGGAGAAAGAGCCAGGATTTAACAGTATGGGACGTTCTGGGTGTCATGTTCTTAACATCTGCACCATCAGTCCTATGTATTTCTTCAGCTAGAGCTCTTTGATATCATCGCTGTATATTACGCTGCTGTACATATATGCATACAGCAAACTTCGCTGGATTGAAAGACTCATAAAGTGAAGTGTTTAATCTTGAACATGACACAGCCTGGTTTATGATGTCACAACACACTTTCTGAATCCAAATGGAAGATATGGTCATTTACCATGTTTAAGCTGCAACACAACACCTTGTAGATGACTGTAATGGCTGATCAAAGTATTCTTCACTGATATAGCCGCCATCTTGTACAATCTCATAACTGCAGCTAATGTCTCATAAAAATATATTTTAGACTTTAAAAGGCATCTAACTAGAGGTGACATGGACCAGTGCAAGCCGGGAAGAGGGCACAGAGTAATCAGACAACAACTGTTTCTTTATTTGAAGGAGGCAGAGGAAAGGCTGGAGTTCTTCAACTAGCTGTCTATACCTGTTGGAGGCCAGGTGAGCAGCAGAAGCATGGAAGCAGATGGATATGCATAACACTTAAGGACAGATGTCCTAGTAGAAGTATACCAGTGTCCTAATCGTGCCATCATTATATATTGGCAAGTCTAGCAAAGAATATTATAAACTTCCACCCCTGCTCACCATGATGACATCTTGACCCCATGACCTAACTTTGCTCCCCTAAGATGATTTGTATTTGGGATGAGAAGAAGGAATAAGGGGCCATATGCAGTAAATCACATGACCCAAGGTGATGGATGGCGAATTCTAAAAATAGTATTGTTTCATTATAACACATAAAACACAGGTTGCACTTTTTTGTTTTCATTTTCTTATGCCTCATGTCATTTTGGAGTCTCCAGTGCTTGCCAAGGTCCATTTACCAGGCAATCAATGCACAGAATAAATAAACAGTATTGCAGCTATGCACAACACAATAATTTATACTTTTTGTAGGTTTATTTTATTTATTGGTTTTGTTATGCACAGAAAGTGGACAGCAGATTCTGGAAAGAGTAAAGTAATAAGAGATCACTCAAGTGAAAGACAGACAGACTGATACCTTCATGGAAAGAGAAGCTGAAATCCTATCACTGTTTCCTAGTCAGTAAGGTAGTTTCTGGCCTCACCCATTGTAAATGGAGCAGATTGTCTACCTGCAACACTGTGCTCTCTGATTTAAGTAAGGAGCTTGGATACCAGAGAGTCTTTCAGGGGATGAAGGAAACAAGGGGGTTCAGGTGGTTTGCCTCTCTCAGGTGGTTATTATAAAGTGCAGGGTCGCTATTGTAATGGTGCCCTTAGTGGTCGCCAGTAGTATTGCCTCACTTGTAAGAGGCTTCTCTAATCAGACTGAGGGGCTGTTGCACAACTAAAGTTCAACCCATTGTTGGGGCAATTGCACAGTGTGATTTATTTATTTGTTTATTATTTATTTATTTATCATTTGTTTACCAGGAAAGTTTGACTTGGAATGAAGCCAATTTTCAGCAAAGGCCCAGGGGAGAAATGCTCCAGGTGCATGTCTTTGTGATGAGGCTAGAACCTCTGCCCCATCAAGAGAACTCTTATCTGGAAAGTGACTGAATGAGCTAACAAGCTACTGGGGATATTTCAGAGACTTGATCATTTAAAAAAATATCACAAAACCAACACCAACCTCAGAAGGTAACCAAATCCATAAATATCTAAAAATAACAATCCAAATAACAAAATGGGCTCAGAAAAGGCTGAAAAATCCAGTATAAAAATCTTCCATTTATTAAAAGAACATTAGGGCTTTCGCAGACAAGCTGCTTCTTCAGATGTAACACAAAAACTTCATCTCACACTCTTTATATATACATTGTTAATTAATCACATGACCATATCATTTAGAAATGAAAGCAACAATAACAAAACTATAAACCATCATATATCATATGCACTCAAATAAAGAATAAAATAAAAAAATACATAAAAACATGCATAAAACATCTACTTATTTACATAAAAATACATAATACGAACAGACAAACACACACACACACACACATATATGTGTGTATATGTATATATATATATATATATATATATATATATATATATATATTATTATTATTATTATTATTATTTTTCTTTTATTTATTTGTTTTACATTTGTTGACCGGGATAGTCCGACTGGATGCATGTCCATTTTCAGCGGAGGCCCGGGGAGAAAAGCTACAAGGGTAAGCAGATACAGCATTACCAGCATTACATATTACAAACAGACTATTTACAGTGATGACATAAGTAAGCAAGTTAAACAAGATCCACAGGTTAGAGTTCATCCCGAGCATAAGTCAGGATTAAATTAAATTATACAATATATATAAAATATATATGTATATATAAAAATTCTGTCTGACTAGTGGCCTGGCTTTTAACATCGGCCTTCAGGGTACCCTGTCATTGAGTCCATGTCCATGATCAACCCTCAATTTAATGATCCATTCAGCCTCCATCTGTTCTGTGAGATTTCTCATGTCCCCACCTCAGATACTTTCATATATCCTACCTATAGCCATAAACCTAAAGCAATGGTTGCTGTCTGTATCACTAACTTGTTTCACTAAAGCATTTGTTGTACTTTTTTTTACTAATATGATACACATGTTCCTTAATTCTGTCTCTGAATGCCATATCAGTTTTACCAACATAAAATTTACAGCATACTGTACAGTATGCAAGATAAACAATGTGGCTTGAATTACAAGTGGCATGTACTGTAAGGTGTATGTTCTGCCTTGATCTGGATGTACAAAAATGCCTAAACTTTCTATATATTTACAGGCTGAGCATTTACCACAGGGAAAGGAGGCTTTAATACTGACTTTATCACTATAGCTCTTGGAATAACACAGTTGTCTCTTAAGGGACTTCATGTTTTTAAACAAATAAATTGGGTGATCTTCAATCATTCCCCTAATTTCTTTGTCTGTTGTTAAAACATTCCACTGCTTTCTAATAGCATTCATATATCTATATACATCATTGGAATAAAATAGGGGTACCCTTAATGTATGCCCTTTTTAACTCCTTACTTTTAGTATTACATGAGTGTTCAGAGAAGTATAAGTACCCACTAATCAGAACCAGCCAGTAGCTCAGCTCTACCAGCCATGCCAGGAGTTGCTTCACAGTGCTTAGGTGGATGTCTAACTGCCACTGCACCTCAGACCCAAGTAGAATGTGCACCTGATGCTGAGTAGCTACAGGAGACCTCTTCGGACCACTCTCAGAAAAGAAGCCTCAACCCTGAGAGCTGGCCTTGGAGATCACAATCTAGCCTTCCAGGCTACCTTCAGGAGGGTGACTTCTGTCATCCCGCTGGGAGACAGACCTGGTGAATAGACAGAACATTTAAATGTTGTATGCTTACGTACTTGCAAAGCGGACTCATTCAGCACAACACTTATACATATCTGATCTCCAGATACATGAGACTGCAACATCCTAATCAGCAAGATTTGTGTGTGTGTGTGTGTGTGTGTGTGTGTGTGTGTGTGTGTGTGTGTGTGTGTGTGTGTGTGTGTGTGTGTGTGAGTGTGTGTGTGAGTGTGTATTTGTGTGTCTGTGTGTGTCTGTGTGTTTGTGTTTGCCCATATGGTACCATGGAGTGTGTCTAGTACCAGTATGTGTGCCACATGTTGGGAGGGTACAAGGAATATGTTCTACTGCTGTCGTGAGTATGTTATCTTTGTGTTTTTCCAGATCCATCTGGTGCAGGGTCTGACATGAGAGGATGGCATATGCCTGATGTCAGTAGGGCATCTTTGGCTGGTAATAATGTTAATGTGCACAATCCACAGTCAGGTAGCATATCTCTGTCTGTAGTGTTAACCTTAGGGAGTCACACGCATTTCCTTCATAAGTCGTGATGGTAGAGGGATAGACCAAATTTGTAATCTCCACCAGTTCTAATGCTGGACATGCTGTAACTAACTGTAAGTTCCACACTGGCTACACAGGCATCACCATCACAGATAGCATCTTGACATATGCATGCAATCTATAAGAAAGAGGCATGTTGGTGGGTGTCAGCACCATGGCTGTAGGGCTATCTCTGACCAAGGAACAACACCTGTCACTAAATCAGCAGATGTACATGTCAGTGATCCAGGCACAACTGCTAGATACACCACTGAATGGTTGGTGAGTGCAGTGTAGTGTGTGACCTGCATGATGATGTGTAAAACCCGTATGACTTCTAGAAGAACCTGCAGTACCTGTACATTGACATGCATATAGGGACAGGGATCAGACAGATACCTGTCTGAGTTACTACCACATTCACCTCCCATAACCCTTGACTGCATAATACCATTGCTGCCACTTGTCACTGTACCTTGCTCACTCCTTAATGTATGTAAGTGAAGTAATGCCTGATTCACAGTGTGACCAACCATTGCATCATAAGGCATAGCCTAAATGAGATAATACATGCAGCAGTCTGTGTCTTGGCCCATAGTTATCGACCAGATGCTGTCTCTTTGCCACTGCCACAATGTATTGCACCTTTCTGGTCATTACATGTGGTGCCACTGCAGCCTGTTTCTCTTATAGCACTGTTCCCAACTCATTATCCAGTGCTTCCACAAATCTCTCAGGCAGTACTGAAATATTTTCATATAGCTGCATCTGCTTGCATACTTCCATATTACACAACATGGTGCACACCATGACTATTTCGCTACCATTCTCAAGGGCATACTGTGGCATGCCACCAGATGTATCCAAGTACTGGAACCATCCGTTTCAGAATTCTAACACATGTTTGGAAACATTCTATGTCTGCAAATGTGCAGTGCTGTAGCCATCTCAGCTATGGTCGGCAGGGGTTGGATTGTGGTCATCTTCCATTGTTTCATTGCATATCTAGTCCCATATTGTAGTACAGAACACTGGACATTATTATATTTGGACTGATGCCTGCATAAATGAGAACCATAAATATATTAGCCTATATAACCCCTAATGTGTGTGCATCTACCAACTAAATGACCCTCCGGGAAGTCACTCTATATGAATTGTTGGCAGAGGTCATACATATGCCAGATATGGGAATTGTAAGAATTGCCTGGGTGTCACACAGATGTGTTGTATTTGATACTCTTGGCATTGAACAACACCCGACAGCTGATGTACTGGACACCATGTGGAGCAGGTGGCGCCATCATGGTAACATGAGTGTAATTAATAGCTTCCAGGAACTCAGAGAAATAGGCAATGTTATGAAATGGCCACATAGTGTTGATTCTGTCCTCTGCTGTTGCTGTAAACTACATATGCTTCTACACATGCCACAACGTCATGTCATGGAACTGGTGTAGTATCCTCATGTCTGATACCTGTAAAATTACTAGCATGTCCCCTGTCAGAGGCTAAAAGGTCCCTTTAGCAAGGTATGAACTTTCATGCCCACAGGAATGGGCAGTCTATACCGCTCCCTAGACTCCATGTGTGAGTGATACATGTCTACTAACTCCTGCATTGTCTCCCTGTCCACAGGGTGGTGATCAACAATATCCTGGCCATGAAGAGATGTGTTATTTGCTAGCAGACCTGTATGCACCATTGAGGGTGATGATGTACAATACCACAGGCACTATCTCCAAAAGGATCCATTAACTGCTGTTGTCCATATTAGCTGAAGCCTAAATCCATTACATGGAAGCTTCTTGGTGTTCATAATGTGAATGTCGTGACACATAGTGTGACAAAGGGAAATACTGCCAGCCCAGCTAGCTAGAATTTTGTAAATAATTATATGTAATTTGTAAATATTAATATGATTTATATAGAAGTGTGACAGAAGGAGATACTGGCAGCCCAACTATCTGGAATTTGTAAATAATTATATGTCATTTGTGAATATCAGCATGATGCAACTGCCTGTGTACAAATGTATTAGAACTGTATGTCATTTTGTATAGACATGTTTGCTGAAGAGATATATTATATACACTACTGTAACTGTTTAACTGGGGAGACTGAAACACAGGAGATTAACTTGCAAACATCATAAGAATGGTTGAGGTTAAATTACTTTATAGCTGAGCCATAAACAAAAGATGTTATCTCTCAGTTTCAGTGCAGTAACAGACACAATGTCTAGAACTAGAAGTTTTTTGTATTGTTTTTAACTGTGGAGGAATTTACATTATTTTACGACTTCACCATTTGCCAAAAGATCTAAGGTCTATGTGTTTTCACAGATAGATGCTAAATGCTATAGCTGCATCAATGGTTTTCACCTGGGATAGTCAGATGACAAGAAGTGATGTCATGTTGCAAGTATCTCAGCAGCAATATTTGAGATATTAATTTAAGAACTCTCTGAGAGAGCTAGGGCATTCTGTATTTGTTTTTGACCTAACAACATCAGCTGTAAAATAAAACTCACTTACCACTTTTGTCTTGCCTTACTCTGTAAGTAAGTTAACTAGGGTTCAGTAATTTCTCTTAGATACAGTTAGAAATATAGTGAAGTATAGCTGAGATGTTTTCTTTATTTATTTGAGACTCTCCTGCAATTTTGTTCGATTTTGAACTCTGAAGTAACTTTGCTTGTTTACTGAGTATTTTCTTGTTTTTTATTATTTATTATTAAATATATTTAAACATTTTGATTGTGGCTGGTCTGTCTAGAGATATTTAAACTTGTAGAGTACTTGCATATCTATTTGGTGACACTGTATGGGCCACTCCTAATAGGCTTACTCCTGGTCAAACTACAGTTTGGATTAATAGTAACATTGCACAGTAAGATTGGACACCCTTTGCTAAGGGCCTTAAAGTAGCTGATAAGTAGTGGCTGGTGTCAATGAAAGCTACCTTATAATCTGGGCAAATGGGGGCATAGCTAGTAAACCTGTGCCAGCCTTTCCCATGTGTGTGTGTGTTTGTGTATAAATCAAATCTCAAAGTGTGTGTGTGTGTGTCTGTGTCAGCTACTTGGGCAGGGACACAAAGCACTGGCTGGACAGAGAGGGTGCTAGAGGTCTTGGTATGGCCACTCAGCTGAGATTTCAACTCTATAGCTGTGCTAGTGGGGAGTCTTATTGGGGATCTGGAGAAAGAGGGAAAAACCAGCCCCAGACTGACTGTGCTCTCCATATGCTTTTAAGGGAAATTGCAGTTTACTGTGTGTACTTGTCATCCTCCCAGTGTGTACATCCCCCACCGTTGCTGGTGGTGAGGATTGAGGCTCTGTGTTTACTGGACCAGTGCTGGGACATCACACATAGTATAAACAGAAAAACACACACACTGATGAAGGCTTACATAGCTGAAACCGGTATGTGAACTTTAATAAAGTGATTTCCAGGAAGAAGGAGTGCTGGCCTGTTTTGTCGTTCTTTGGCTATATCACACATAGCACCAGCTTTATGCATCTCTGAATTGCTTCACCATGTTTTCTTTCATCATTTGCATTTACAGTGTGGCTTGTTTGCTTGACATCACGCAATCATTTCCACTCCATGCACACCAGACTATTTCTCCTGTAGCACAGACATCATTCTTGTGCCTCTGAATTGTCTTCTCCCTCAACATCACCCCTCATCACACTACTTCACCTAATGCTATGTGCTAAATGTTTCTGAATATACCCCTCCCCATGTTTTTGTTCTTATACACATGAGCTATACAGTGCCTTCTATGCACTTATTCACATTACTATTTATCTGATATATTCGTACTAACTTTTTGCTGGGTCTGCTCTACACAGGCATGCATTAAGATGTACTGATATATTTATTTAATTTATGCAGTAAAGTCTAGCATACAGGACTGGCAGCAGCACAGAACTGCATGCATGTATGTGTTTTTGTATTTATCAGTTATTTATTTATTTATTTAATCTGCTAGAACCATGCATATGGGAACTGGCAGCAGTATAGGCATTTATTTATTTTATGCAGCAGAGTCCTGCATTAAAGGAATAGCATCAGTCTGAATCATTAGTTTAGTTAGTTAGTTTGGTCATTCATATGGTAGAGTTTTGTGCATAGAGATTGGCATCAGAGTGAATTAGTAAAAAATGGAGATAAGACATCAGCAGTAGTCTGAGTCTCAGCAAATCCAAACTGTACCAGTCCAGTGTTTCAGAGTAATGTCGTAGTACTATATTCTTATACTGAGTTCTTTCACATCTGCTGTTTAATGTGAGCATAGGAACTTAAGTCACTCTTGGTCCTTTCTTTCAAGATATTTTGTTATTAATTTTAATTTGTAGTTTTATTCATCACTGTCCAAAAAAAAAAACAGCAACATCAGTACTGAACCAATTAAAGTACAACCAGGGTTTAATGAAAACTTCTTTACTTAGTGCTAGATTAATGAGGGGTGTATGTGTGTATGTGCACGTGCATCTACTTATTTTATTTATGTATTTGCATTTGTTTACTGTGATGGTCTGACTAGATCATGAAAGACCCCTTTTCAGCAGAGGCTAGGGAGAAAAGCTCCATAAAACTGTTATGGTATTGTACAAAATTATGAAAAATACACATTTTTACAATTCAGCATGACAGAAGTATATGTGTAAGTTCTATCTGTGAAAGCCACATATGCATTATATTTTGTTTGCTTTACACCATTATGACCATTTGCAATAGATAGAAATGCAGCATGCTACATTTGCAGACTTTCCTTGTATGTGTGTGTTATAATGTGTCTGCTGTTCACATACATAAATTATTTCTCTTCTGTAAAGATACTTGTATTGTTGTTGTTGTCTTTCGGCTTTTCCCGGTTAGGGGTCGCCACAGAGGAACTCCAGTCCGCTAATGACTGGCAGTAGATTTTCATGAATGCTGAGGTGCCAGCTCGACGTTCAACCTTCAATGAAGGCACGCTCATTTAAGCATGTCTTTCGAACGCCCACCCAACCACTGGGAGAACATGCAGACTCCACACAGAAGGCACTCCCTGCACTCCAGCTGAGAATCAAACGGGAGAACCTCTTGTTGTGAGGCAACAACACTACCACTGCACCACCGCAGATGTCTACAATATACAGCTAGACATTCTGCTCATCTGCTGTAGATATGCATTCACATAACAATTTATCTGCTTTACACATAGTTTCATCATGTTGCATAAGTAATGAGCGAGAATAAATAATGATATGATGGCTACATCATACATGCATGTAGCTGTTATAATGAAACATGAAATAACCTGCCTCTGGTATCACTGAATATGTAATGTTGTGTGCACTATATACAGACCCCTTTCGGATTTGCCTGCTTTACATATAAATGCGGTAAGATGCATTTATGGTCTTTCTAAACACGTCATGATGTCATTGCTGTGCCCTTAAATAATGATACCTCTGTTGCTCCAATGAATATATTATGGTGCATATGCACATACATTAAAACATAATGGTTTACCTATTTCTATAGATAAATGTAACTTATCACACTGTAGCATCTGAGAATTTAATGTCTTTTACCTTACCCCTAGATTCACTTAGTACTGTAGTATACAGACCAATTTCCTGAATGTTCAATTTTCCACTTCTATTAAAATATGTGGCAATTTACGTTAATGTTCTGTTTGTAAGAACTGAAGTTTCTCTTACAATATGCATCTGCTTTTGAGCAAGTGTGTTTAAGTATTAACTTTCTGATTACTTTAACACATTTCTTGGAGGGTGTCAAGAGGAAAACCACTTTGTGCAGTTATAAACTGAATCAGAATGTTTGCAGATGCAAGCTGAAATCTCACTATTACTCAGACACCAATCACTGTAGCTCTGCTAAGCCACAGGCATGGTGCACTGCAAGGAGGCTGATGAGATAGTATTAAGGCCGCTCTGGGGATGAGAGTGTAACTTCACACCACAAGTACCATGTTTCTAATGTGATCACGCTGTGCTATACTTCATGTGACTCACACATCACCAATGCACTTAGGAGTTAGTACAGAAATATATGATAACCATGGCTTGATGTGTCATAATTCAAGTGATCACATGTCAGTAATAGTCTTAACATTTAATACACAGATACCTGACAACCATAGCATGATGTCTTGAAACATGTGATCACATATTAGCAATGGACTAAGCATTTAATACACAAATACCTGACCACCATAGCATAATGTTTTGAACATGTGATTACATATCAGCAAAGGTCTAAGCATTTAATACAGAAATACCTGACAATGACAGCTTGATGTCTCGTAAGTCTTGTGATCATGCAACAGCAGTGGTTACTTGAGATAGCACCACCCTGACTTGCTTCAAGCATAGAAAGCAGAGGTTAAGGAGAGAGAGACAATATGTAAAATGAATATTTTTCCCAGTGATATTTTGTTCTGGTATCTTATCTGATTTTCATACATATGTAGAAGTGCATACTTTGTTTTACATTGGCAAAGGAGTAGGAATTGGACATGGTTGGATGTCACAGGAGGCAGGACTGACTCTTTTGGTAGTCCAGGGGGGTATATAAAATGTCTTATACCAGTCCACTGTTCAACTCCAATTTTGTTGTGAGTGTGCATGTGTGTGTGTGTGTGTGTGTGTGTGTGTGTGTGTGTGTGTGTGTGTGTGTGTGTGTGTGTGTGTGTGATATTTTTCCCATGGAGGAGGTGAGGTCATGCTAGCTTTGGCTTGTACTAGCCAAAATGACTGGAGCTGAGTTATCAGTGGCCACATCTAAGCAGAGGAACAATGGCTCACATGCTTAAGTACTGTAGTGGGTTCACTGGAGCTCTTTCTTGCCACTTCTATAGGTCCATAGGTTCATAGGTGTGTACTAGGCTGATGGCCCTGGGGCCTTTGCAAGCCTAGCCATAGGATTACCCTGGCATCCTGCCACCCGACCTTAGTTCCCAGTGCATCTGTCGAGTAGAGCCACTGGAGTTATCCCCGGGGTGAATTTTCTATTTCCCATCCACTCATCAAGATTTTTCTTGAAGAGGGTTGGTGAGGTGCTCTGTTTGACATGTATGAGAAGTCTATTCCATAACATGGGCAGTCTCTGGGTTATGAACCTGTCCCTCCAGTACGTGCTGTTGATTGTGGTAATGAGGTTGAGGTCTCTGGAGCATGTGGTATGGAGGGATTGGGATTTCTTTAGATACAGCATTTTTAACAGAGCTGGGTCAGACATGGCTTTGTACGTCAAGGAGAGATCGCCTCTAAGTAGGCGATATGAGACAGAGAATAGTTGGGGTTTTTTGAGTCTGTTCATATAGGACAAGTGTTTAAGGTCTAGGATCCTCTTTGTGAGGTACTTTTGTGGCCTCTCCAGTTGTTGCAGGTGTCTAGTGAGGTACATGCCAAATGGGGCATTGTACTCAATGATTGGCCTAATGAGGGAAGAGTAGAGGGAGACAATGACCTTTTTCTTCCTGGATGTAAAACCCTTAGTAATGAGATGTGCCACATAGAAGGACTTTCTGACCACAGTGACAATGTGGTGATCAAAAGAGAGGTTGCTGTCTACCTCTGTTCCCAGATCTCTTATAATGTCTTCTGTGTTCAGTGGACTACCATCAATGTGGTAATTCATGGGAACCGGGTTTTTCCCAAAAGGGATGACGACACATTTTTTGGCATTGAGCTTAAGGCCATGGTTCTGACACCAGTCGTTGGTCTCAGTGAGACCATTCTGTAGGATGTCAACATCACTTGGGGAGTTAATAATAGCTCCCAACTTGCAATCGTCTGCAAACTTTGTCAGCCAGAGTTCCTTCTTGTTGGCCTGGACTTCAGAGGAGTAGATACCAAACAGGAGAGTACCTAGGACTGAACCCTGTGGGACACCACTCGTGACTAGTCAACAGTCTGACTTGGAGTCAACTACTTTCACACTGTGGGTTCTATCTGTGAGCCAGTTTGCAACCCACCTAGTGATATAGGGGTTGATGCCTAGCTTAGTGAGTTTTTCTATGATTCCTGAGTGGGGAATGGTATCAAAGGCCTTGGCCAGATCAAGGTAGGCTGTATGAACCACCTTGCCTTCATCCACAGCTCTGGTGACTGACTCAAAGAAGTTGACCATGTTGAGCAGGCATGATCTACCCTTCACAAAACCAAACTGTGCGGGATCCAGAGTTTGGAGATTAACTATATCCTTGCTTATTAGGTCCATGATGATGCATTCCATAGCTTTGCATATCAGACTCATCAGGCTAATGGGGCAATAGTTCCCAGGGTCTGTAGTCGCTCCTCTTTTGTGGAGAGGGATGACTGTAGCAGTGCGCCATTTGGTAGGGACAAAGCCTGAGGTGAGGCTGTGATTGAACAGGGCACACAGGTGCGGTGCCAGTTCACTTTGTAGTTCATGTAGAACTCAGACAGGGATATTGTCAGGTCCCATAGAAGCTGTATTCTTGACCTTAGACAGTGCTGTTTTAACCTGTGCAGCAGTAATACTGGATGCCTGGCAATCTACTGGTATTGTGCTTGGTCCTTTGGGGGGGTAAAGTTGGCACTGAATTTGTTGGCCAGTATATTGGCAGTATCTGTTGGCTCTGTATAGGAAGTACCATTGTGCAACTGCTCAGAGCAAATATGGGTATTGCCATGGAGATTCTTTACATAACTATAGAAGGACTTGTGGTTGTCTTTACTATCTGTTACAATTCTGTTTTCATAGCTAGCTTTAGAGGATTTGATGAAGAATCTCAACTTTTTGTTGAGGCTGATAAGGGAGTTTTTCCAGTCTTGGGACTTCACCTTATTCCACATCAGTTTCCTCCTTCTGTTGTAGATGTTGTTTATGGAAGGGGACCACCAGATGGGCTTCTTTTTTTGGAGGAGAGCGTCTTGGTTATATTGGGTATGGTGAGATCCATGCATTTGTGTACGTGTTCGTACAGTGCATTGGTGTATGATTCCGTGGTCATGCAACTGTTCTCCATTTGCATGGTTGCCATGAAATTAGCCACCTCTGTTTTTAGGAGCCCAAAGTTAGCTTTGGAGAAGTTTTTCATGGTGGCTACCTTTGCGGGGGGTGGGGGGGATGTGGATTTCCAAGGTGATTAGTTTGTGGTCGGATGTAACCAAGGAGGAGATGACTATTGGTGTAGAGCAACAGTCACACATGTTAGTAATGACCAGGTCAAGGATGCTGCTACCTCTAGTGGGGGTAGGAGCGAGCTGGTCCAGGCATTGGAATTAATGAACTCCAGGAAATGTTGGGCAAGTGTATTGGTACATGAGTAGTTTCCCAGTTAATGGAGGGGTAGCTGAAGTTGCCTAGTATGAGAGTGTTAGGTTGGACCCTAATATTCTTCAGGGTGCTTAGAAACATGGAGTATGAGTCTTGGGACATGGTTGGGGACCTATAGCAGGCTATGACCTGAATCGCTGTCTTACCCAATGTCAGCTGCACCTGAAGTATCTCTGATGCATTATGTTGGGCTACCAGTCTGGAGGTGTGCGCATCTTTTATGAATATGGAAACACCACTGCCTTTGGAGCTTCGGTCCAAGTTCTGGGGCCAAAAGGTGTGGAAAGAGTTATAGCCTGGTAGTGTAGGGGTGCTTTTTGCTGTCTTGAACCAGGTCTCTGTTACAGCACAAATGTCAATGTTCTCCATTTTAAGGAGTGCTTCAAGTGAGTGCATTTTGAGATTTAGACTTCTAACATTGAGCAGAATGACCCTCAGAATGCATTTGTTTGTAGCTGTTACGGTGGTAATTTGGTGTTTGGAACACTGCTTAAAAAAGGCACTATAAGGATGGCAAGAGCCTTGGCCAGTACCTGGAAGCCCGGGAGTGACAGATGCAGGCCATCTCTGGCAAAGCATCGAGGTCTGTCAATCATGTCATCCCAGGCAGACAGATACTGGATCCCCTTAGAATGACACCAGAAACTTAGCCAATTGTTGAAATCA
Source organism: Protopterus annectens (assembly GCF_019279795.1). Lineage (NCBI taxonomy): Eukaryota > Metazoa > Chordata > Ceratodontiformes > Protopteridae > Protopterus > Protopterus annectens. The sequence goes on along the minus strand of NC_056743.1, from coordinate 628,040,608 downwards.
GTCATATTCTGCTTGTACTGTGGTATAATTCTGGGTGATGGTAGGATGCTGCTCAGGGCTAGGGTCATACCTGCCTGGGCTACATAATCCGAGAGCTCCTCCATGTCTCTTTTCATGTAGTCCAGGGAGGTACGTCTCAGGTCATTCACACCCACATGTACAATGACTGAGCCATATTTATACCTGTTGTTGAGGGACCTGAGTGCATGCGTTTATGTGGTGTATCCTGGCACCTGACAGGCAGCTGACTGTTACTTTCTCCTTATTCAACCTAGTGAGTGGGACATCAGTGAGCCTCACTGTCGAGTCACCTATGACTAGTGAGTTGGGCATACTGTTTTGCCTTAGGGGCTTCGGTTGAGTGGTACACTGTTTAGGAGAGTTATGTGTCTCATGGTTAGTGTTGTGTTGTGGTGGTCGAGTGCATTTCTGCGTTGGAGGTCTCTACTGTTTGGGTAAATTTTTATTGAGAGCCTCTGTGAAAGTGGGTGTGTGGTTTGTGTTTTTATGTGAACTCAGTGCTGGTGTATGTTCTGGAGGGCTATGTGTTACATGCGGTGTAGTACGTGTTGACCTTCTCCTCTTGACCAGCTATTCCGTTCTTTGCTGGAGAATGTGTGGCTTCCAATTTGGATATATAAGTGCATCTCTCACAAGTCTGAGTGTTGGGAGGCAAGAGGAGAGGGTTACCGGTGTAAATGAGACAGTGGTTACATTGCCTCAGGATGCCCAAGTTCACTAGGTTAATAGGAAAAAGGACAGGGAACTGACCTTTAGACATGCCTGCAGGGGTGGGCATTAATAATAAGTACTGGATCTGTTTCCTTGTAGAAAGTTTAGTGCTGGTGGCACTTTTGTGTGGTACAATACTTGCTACAAGAAGTCTGGTAAAGTGCTAGACTAATAAGCTAGTAAAAGTGCAGGAGAGGAGAGAACTAGTAAATCTAAGGGAAAAATTGAAGAGCAGACTTTGGCACCACTCAGATGATTACAGACAGTCCTGGATACAGCAAGTCTGTATATGGACTAGAATAGTTACAGGAACGGTGGGAAACAAGCACAAACATGGGCTTTTAAACCAGAAAGTTGAGAGAGATGGAAAAACTGCCCAAACGGCCAATCAATTACAATTTCTGGGCCAGAAACCACTCCTCTTGTGGTAGATAGGCTACCTAGTGCTTACCACTCCCACTGATAAGCTAGAAGCATTCCCTTCAGTACAGAAAGGCTTGGAGGCTCAGAAGCTTACATACAGTCCTGGATGCAGCAAATTTGTGTCTGGACTAGACTAGTTACAGGAAAGGTGGGAAAAGAGCAAACGCAGGCTTTCAAACCAAAAAGTTTGAAAGAAATGGAAAAAACTGCCCAAACCGCCAATAAACTACAATTTCTGGGCCAGAAACCACTCCCCCTGTGGTAGATAGGCTACCTAGTGCTTACCATTCCCAATGATAAGCTAGAAGGCTTCCCTCTAACACAGAAAGGCTTGGGGGCTCAGAAGCTTACAAACAGTCTTGTTTACAGCAAATCTGTATCTGGACTAGACTAGTTACAAGAAAAGCAGGAAACAATCTCAAATGCAGGCTTTTAAACCAGAAAAGTTGAGAGAGATGGAAAAACTGCCCAAACGATGGAAAAGGAAGCAAAGTCACCTCTTCTGTAAGCAGACTGGTGGAATTTGCCCTGATTTCCCAATGTCAGGTGCAGAGGCTGGTGGTGACTGAGTTGTGGCAGCACCATGGAGCACTTTCTCGTAAGGATTTTTGAGTTGTATGGTCCCATCAGGCCAGCAGAGGGGCAACCAGTCCCTAACATCTGTCATGCAAGTAGCTGATGCCTGAGTTTGTTGCCTTCTGTGCAAGCTGGTCATCCAGCCACACCATGAACCAACCCTGTCTCTGTCTTGGTGTTTTCCCTCTTTTTTACATATCATTCCCCATTCCTTGTTCATTATTCAGTCCTCCTCATCACCATTTGTTCTCTCTGTCTTTACCCATTCACTCTCCTCCCAGTCTTTTGTATCTCTACTGCTCCTGTCTATCTGAGTCTGCATTTTGTGTTTGTGTGCCTACCATCCTAACTGCATTTCTGCCTCTATCCCATCCACAACCATCACTCAGTACTTAACCAATCTTTTCTATACATGAAAAAAAGTATTTTTCCCAACAAAAACTACTTCTCCTTATGATTACTCTTGTGTGTTTCCCTGATTGCTGTTCTCCCCTTTCCTGCTTTCTTTTCTACCTCATTTCCTTCATATTTATATGATGAACAGGGTTGGCACAATGATGTGGACTAGCTGATGGCCACTATGCTGCCCTTCTTGTGCCAGTTGATCATGAAATGCAAATGAGCACACACTGGCTCAGCCACAATAGCCTACCATCCTTCTGACATCCATCATGTCAGTCGTGAGCAGCTCTGGCATTCCTCCAGCCATGAGGCAGCATAGCAAGCATAGCACTGCTTCTCCTGTTAGCGCTATACTTTTTTTAAATTATACAGTCCTTTGCCTGGACTGCCACTTCTATTCAATGCCTAATACATGTCTGATTACTCTACTGGTTTGTTGAAAAGTGACCCCTCTCAAAAATAGCATTGCTTGCTTGTCTTTTTTAGATCCACCTTACATGTGGAGTATCTCTTTTCTGTTGATCATTCATAACCTTAAACTTCGGAAATAAAGCTTAATGTCATGAGAGAACAAAAATGTTAATTAATTAGGAGAAGTTTTGATATGCTCATGCAGTTAATGCCATGGATATTACCTAGACTGTTAACAGTAAACAATAAAGTTTCCCAGAAATGCTAACAGTAGACTGCCACAAGATTCAGTTTTAAATCTAAAGTGAAGATCAGCCCAGCAGTTGTACCAGTAAGAATAAGGAACACATAAATCACATGATTCATGATGGCCAGCGATAAATATATCGATATGCATATATAGATGGGTAAATAGAGAGATAGATAGGTAGACAGATATTACAGCATAACAGAATTCCTAAAAATGCAAGCAGTATATGTCTCACTGTGGTCACAAAAAGATTCAATATTCTGCTACCCTCTCAGATAGAAAAGTAATTAACAAAGCCATTACTCTTTATGTGAAGTTTAATACAGCACATTTAGATACTCTGTGTTCCTTCCTCACTGCTCGTGGGCCATTACTCAGATTAATTTGTTTCATTTATATCCATCTGATTAAAGACTGCATAGAAATGACTCATCTCATACAACAATTGCAACTGAAAGTGTTTTCTGGCTTTTCCTGTCTCAGCTGCCTAATTACAGCCTGTTACTTGTATAAATTCTGAAACGTGTGCCATAATGGTTTATTTATTTATTTTTTTTATACAGAGTAAACCAACAGTACATGTCTGGCCCTTATATTTAAAACTCCTCCACAACATCTGTTTACTAATGTTTCATCTTTCTCTACACTTCCCAACATCCTGTTATTTTTTTTTTAGGCATTCTATAATGAACAGATCAAGACATCCTTGGAATTCAGAAAAATGCATGTGGCAACATGCCTGCATGTCACAGTAGGAAGCAGCGGCTATGCTGTCCAGACAGACTCAAGTGGGAAACTAGGTTAAGAAGGGAGGTGATAATTAGTGATCAGCAGTATGGTTTCATGCCAGCACTACAGATGCGATGTTTGCTCTGAGAGTGTTGATGGAGAAGTACAGAGAAGGTCAGAAGGAGTTACATTGTGTCTTTGTGGACTTAGAGAAAGCATATGACAGGGTGCCTAGAGAGGAGTTGTGGTATTGTATGAGGAAGTTGGGAGTGTCAGAGAAGTATGTAAGAGTGGTACAGGATATGTATGAGGGTAGTGTGACAGCGGTGAGGTCTACGGTGGGAGTGACTGATGCGTTTAAGGCGGAGGTGGGATTACATCAAGGATCAGCTCTGAGCCCTTTCTTATTTGCAATGGTGATGGACAGCTTGACAGAAGAGATCAGACAGGAGTCCCCGTGGACTATGTTTGCAGATGACATTGTGATCTGTAGTGAGAGTAGGGAACAGGTGGAGAAGACCCTGGAGAGGTGGAGATATGCTCTAGAGAGAAGAGGAATGAAGGTCAGCAGGACTAAGACAGAATATATGTGTGTGAATGAGAGGGAGGATGGAGGAATGGTGAGGATGCATGGAGTAGAGGTGGCGAAGGTAGATGAGTTTAAATGCTTGGGATCAACAGTTCAGAGTAATGGTGAGTGTGGAAGAGAGGTGAAGAAGAGAGTACAGGCAGGATGGAGTGGGTGGAGAAGAGTGTCAGGATTTGTGACAGATGAGTACCAGTAAGAGTGAAAGGGAAGGTCTACAAGAGGGTAGTGAGACCAGCTATGTTATATGGGATTAGGAATAAGTATATTAGAGGGTCAGCCCAGGTTGGAAGGTTTGGAGACAAAGCCAGAGAGGCAAGATTACATTGGTTTGGACATTTGGTTAGGAGGGATGCAGAGTATATTGGGGAAAAGATGCTAAGGATGAAGCTGCCAGATAACAGGAAAAGAGGAAGGATAAAGTTTATGGATGTGGTGAGAGAGGATTTGCAGGTGGTTGGTGTGACAGAGCAAGATGCAGAGGACAGGAAGAAATGGAAACAGATGATCCGCTGTGGCGACCCCTGATGGAAGCAGCCGAAAGAAGAAGAAGACTCCACACTGAACTGAAGAAATATCAATGTACATAATGTTGACATAAAAAAATGTCAAAAAACAGAACGTGAACAGCTATTGTGCATGCTCTGAGGATTAACCTCAGAAGAGGCAAAAACAGGCATGTGTTTTCACAGCACTGCATCTTCCACACTCCCAGAAAATTTTGTGTGTGTGTGTGTGTGTGTGTGTGTGTGTGTGTGTGTGTGTGTGTGTGTGTGTGTGTGTGTGTGTGTGTGTGTGTGTGTGTGTGTGTGTGTGTGTGTGTGTGTGTGTGTGAGTGTGTGTGTGTGTGTGTGTGTGTGTGTGTGTGTGTGTGTGTGTATACTAACTCTGAGACTGTGCAATCCCAGGAGAAAGAGCAGAACATATTCCTTTAATGAGGGACCATTGATCCTGCACAAATGTCAGTCACCTGTTTCTGTCGACCAAATGGTGTTGACCAAACAGACATCAATGTCTGCTCAATAATAAATTCCAAAGTCCTATATAGGGTCTATATTACCATGTCAAAAGACATGTTCGCCGAACACGTCGTAATCGACACAGTAATATCGACTTGTCTAAAACCCAGATGCCTGAGGCAGTGAATTTTTTTCCCAGGGGAAAAATCGCTCAGCCGTACAGAAAAAAAACCACACTTTCAAACCCTACAACGTGGGGGGCTTCCCTGTGCCCCCACACACCTCCTAACTAAATATACCAACTCCAAGAGTGCACTACAGTGGGGGAAAAGGGCAAATCCCCGATGATGGCCAAGCAATTTTTTTCCCCTGGGAAAAAATTTGCTGACTTGGCCGTTCGAATTTTAGACAAGTCGATATTACTGTGTCGATTAAGACGTGTTCGGTGAACATGTCTTTTGACACGGTAATATAGATCCCATATATATGTAGGTTGGGTTAGACTGTACATACAACTGTGACATGCAGGTAATCAGCAATATAACCATAATCATACTGACCCCTGCACCTGGAGAGATGTTCAATTTTCCTCCAGTACAGGAGCATATTCTCTGTCATTTACTCCTGAGCTGAAGAACAAGAACTGCAAATACAACATCTTTCAAGGGCCTGTTTATGTACAAGGGAAATAGGGCAGTGACTAACTTTACATACATCTCAGGAGCTCTGTCTCTCTCTCTCTCTCTCTCTCTCTCTCTGACTTCTTCCCATTGGCTCAGAAAGCCAGGATGGTGTCTTCACTGGTCATTGTTGTGGAGCCGGTATTGCTCACCAGAGCAGTTCATGACAGTAGCAGCATTCACCACCCTGGAAACAGTGTACCAGACGTACACTTTATACTGGAGACCCTAATAAGAGTCCTCAAGCAGGCATTCTCAGTGGTCTTGTACATAAAGTACAGAAGGATCTTTACTTTTTTTACTGCACCACCTTGGAGCCCTGCCACCTTTAGTGCTCTTAGAAGTCATGGCCATTCAGTAAATCACAATCCAGAGAAATATGGTAGCCCTCTTGTAGTCATGCATGATGGTGCTGTCAGAACATGGTTCACATCTTTATAGACACTTCATTAGTAAAACCAGTCATAGGTCACCATTGTATAACATGAAAATAAATAGTTTGAAATTATGGTGTTAGGATTGAACAATGGCATGGAAAGGAAAGCATGTACAAGTATCACAGTGCCTATATTTGTCATGAGGTTTTCTCTTCAGCACCTATTCAAGCCATAACACTACAGTAGGGTTACCCATTCATGCAAGCGCATAAAAATAATAGAGCATGGCTCAGGTGAAGTGGGAAATGAGATAAAAACATGATATAGGAACATTTCCTCAAAATACTATTATTAGCTTCAAAACTACATAAAAAAGCAGCTGCACCCATTGCTAGACTCCTTGCACTATGAAGTATTGCACACTGTAACCTGGAGAGCTACTATCCACAAGGGAAAGCTGAAGGGCTAGAAGCTAAATGAACTGAAAGTTTGGAAAGTGAATGGGAAGTGGTATTATTTTCTCTTTTGTTTTACTACTAATGGTTTACTTGTGTTTGTTGATGAACCACATGAAAGATTTATATTACAGAGAGTAACCTATGAGTGTAAATGACAGCAATGGTGCATACTGTGTGGGGGGCTGTAAATAGGGTTAGGATTTCCTGCCATGGCAGGAAAACTGGGGGTGATATAATGTAGCAAGTTCACTGTTTCTTTGTATACTATGCAGATAAATCAAGTCCTGTTGTAGGCTGGGGAATGTGTATGCCCCACTCGGTGTTAATATGGATGTATTGGGAGGTCTTCTGTTTGCTTTAAGTACCCCACATCTGTTGGACTGTATGCTGTGGTGTCCTTTAAGAGAAGATTACATCAGTCTAGTGTATAGTATACTGTGTGAGTGCTTTAATTAGTACATGATTGCCTGTGGAGAGTACTGATGCAAGACCTGTCAATGTCGTACTGGGGGGGGGCAACCTACACGGTCCAGAGATATGCATGGAGTAGCCTTGTATTCTAAATGCCTCCATGTTTTTGATGTTTGAGTGATGTGTTTATAAACCTTTTACAATCAGCCCCTCCTATGAACTCCAAATGTGGAGAAAGTGTGAGTGCCATACTAGTCAGAGGGTGCGGAATAGTGACATACAATAACATTATTTGTATGCTATAGTCATCCGCTTGGTTTTACAACAAACACACTTGTGTTGCCTGCTTCAGGGATCACTACAGAGGATGTTTATTCTATGCCCTTTGCAGCTATTTGGACATCCCCTTCCTACATCTGTATTAGATTTTCTATATCCAGCTTGTCCTAGTTCTTTTATTTTCTGGGATAGATTGCCTTCCATACATACCCACATTGGGGTATGTATGTTGATAGTAGTAGACGATTGGACTCATCTCTTGCTGGCTGTCCTGTTGTAGGCTCAAGCCTACGTGTGGGCCTCATAAACAAACTGTCTAGGGTCCTATACCAATTTAGTATGCTGTAGGGCTGGATACACTGTATATCACAAGAAAGCTGTATGTCACTGGCAGGGAAGTTGTCAAACAGTGGTAGTCAAATCCTCTGCTCAGTCTTTATCACTTACAAAGTCACGGGGAGTAACAAGATACATGGACATCACACTTGCAACTCTCCAAAGTGTACATTAATGCAAAATGTTTGCCTGTTTGGCCTATTGACATATGGAAGACATGAGCTGTCCCAAATACAGTCATGAGCATGCAATGTTTCCTGCTCAGAGTAATGAGACCCTCCCGTCCAGTGTCAATGTAACACCTAGAAAAATAACATAAATACCACTGCCACATAGATGGCAGCCATACATGTGGGTAGTCCCCCATCATGTTTGCAATATAATATGGTTCTTGCCAACACTGGGTAAGTGTTGTGTGTTGCTGAATAGGATTATGTCATGAATGACCTGCCAGCAGCTTAAACACGTATTCTCTTGCAATTCCAGGTTGTCATGCCTAGACATGAGCATCAGCAGATGAGTAAATTTTCCCAGGCGTAGAATGACATCCTTCTGCAGACCTTCCATGGGCATGGTCAGCAGATATTCCAGCATGAGAGAGATCTGATCAGGTCTTCAGTATGCAGGCCTGGTAGGATGTTAAAGAGATAATTACTGTCAGTGGATAAAATTGGACCTATGAACAGGTCATTAAATGGGTCAATAACATGATCACACAAACAAGGAGTAAGGCAACCTGCCTGGCACATGAAGAGAGGGTCACAGATGAGTTATGCTGCAAAAGTCACAATAGACAGACACAGAAAAGTTTCTGTTATTTCTGTCTGGGGAGGTCCATCCAGATCAGGACTCCATTGTAGAGTGCTGGACATGGGTGCTGAATTGCAAGTGGCACCTTGAATATCCACTAGTGATACCCCAGGTGGATATGTCTGGACATGGGATACTGTCTGCAGCACTTGTCCATTTCAGGGTCATAGAACTTATGAGCATGACTTCTTTGTTTGGGAAGTCTGTTCAAGATATGTTAATCATATATTTTCCATATCATACTGTTATATAGAAAACACAAAGACATTGGAACACAGACATGATGCAATACCGTTTATTGGACCAACACAGGTTTGGCAATTACTCGAGCTTTTGAGCTGGCATGACCCCTTCATCAGGAGTTATACAGTATGACTCCTGACAAAAGGCTTATGCCAGCTTGATAGCTCAAGTAATTGCAAAACCAATGTTGGTCCAATAAAAGATATTACATAATGTCTGTGTTCCACTGCCTCTGTGTTTTCTGTTAGTTTACCAACATGGCAGTTCTTTAAATTTTCTGTATTATATAGGAATACTTTCAATGGGCTGTGGGGGTTGATGAAGGGTACATCCTTAAATTAGGTAATGCATTTGTGTTTTCTCAGGTGCTGTGTTATTCGGCAAAAATACAGCCCCTACTGATTACCACGTCAACGGCAATGCCCTAACCACTCAACCTGTGGTGAGAGACCTGGGTACTCAAGTAGTTAACAATCTCACATTCGACCATCATGTTTCTCCAGTGGTCAGAAAAGCCTTTTACTTGGTTCATCTCATAATTAAAGGGATTGCATCCAGGAAAAAAGGAGGTTATTACCTCTCTGTACTCCTCCCTCATTAGGCCTATAATTGAGTTTAATGCCCCGTTTGGTATGTACCTCTCCAAACACCTGCACCAACTGGAAAGGCCACAGAAATACCTCACAAAGGGAATCCATGGCCTCCAACATCTGTCCTATGTGGACAGACTCAAATCTTTATCAATCTACTTGGTATCATACAGATTGCTCAGAGGTGATCTGTGTCTCACCTACAAGGTAATATTGGACCATGTTCTACTAGAGATGCTCCATATCTTTAAGTCTAACTCTTTGCGCATTACCCATTCAGTAGGCTTAAATCTAATATGCAACATTTATTTTATTTTATTTATTTATTTTACATTTGTTGACCGGGATAGTCCAGCTGGATATATGTCCATTTTCAGTGGAGGCCCAGAGAGAAAAGCTCCAATGGTTATAACAAGTTTAGAGAATACAAAATAAATAACAAAACAAAACAAAACAAAAACATTGAGCATAAAAGATAAAAAGATTTTAGTATAGGTAATACACATCTCAGAGGAAATATCCATAACAAGATAATATTCCTAAAGAAGTTATTAAATAATTGCAATAAGCAAATTTGAAAATATCAAAACGTAGTGTAAATAATACATTGTCTTACTAATATGGATGACAAAATAATTTTTTTTTTTTTTCAACATCAACAAAACCTGCTGGACGGGCTGCCCCGTCTCTGGAATACACTTCCCCCATACATATCAAACAGAGTACCTCACTGACCCTCTTCAAGTGCAACCTTGATGAGTGGATGGGAAACCACAAATCTGTCCCAGGGGTTTCACCTTTGTCCCTCATTCATTGACAGGGGTGACAGGTGCTGACTGAGGATTCCTTTTTAGGGATAAACTCTTTACTAGGCTTGTAAGGCCCAAGGGCCATTAACCTAGTAACCTCCTATGACCCTATAATCCTATGATCTGGTTCCATGAGAGTTGAAGAAAATACCTGATAGCCAGCTTCTTTAGCCTAACTAGGGTGTGTTATTTTTTTCAGAGAGGCAGAGCTCCCTCAGGGTGCCTAGGAGGTTATGATCTTCATGTTATATGCACACACCATATTCTGATATTAACAGTGCTTTAAGCAGGAAGAGACCATCCATGCATTGCAGTCCACTTGGGTGCAGCCCACAGGTGAATGGCTGGGATTAGGGTGTTAAAGGTAAACCCCACAGGATTTGCTAGGGTGTAATAGCACCCACACCTCACAGTGCTATGCATACTAGATGGTGAATCGGGAAGAATCAGAGGATCCATTTCTGGGCAGGGCTCTTGAGGTGTAAAAAATACACTGCGTATGGGAGAACTGCCTTAATATAATTCTAGTAGCAGTATTTTTGGCAGTAAAGATCAGGGTCTGACTACTACAATCAAATTCTTAATTTTATTGTGTATTGATATCATTCTCTATTTTGAAATAATAAACAGAGTGATTTTCACTTGAGGAGCTCTAAAGAATGTCCTAGATATATTTTTAACTGAATAAGGATGATTGTATGACATGCTGGATTTAAAACTCAACAGTGTCATTTGGTCAGTTACCCCAGCATGGACAATACTTTAGCCATTCTGCTTTGGACAAGATTTTAGCCATTCTGATAGCCATCATTTGTTTAGAGGAGCTTACAGTATATCTAGGCTATCAAAAGCCCACTTTTGCTTGTGTACTATGGGAGCACCATATTGCTAGGTTTACTCTATACCTTCCAGCAGCTCCATATTGAAATGTCAGCACTCGAAATGTGAGTGCCAAAAAGCCAAAAAAAAAAAAAAAGGAACAAAAACTCAGAAGAAGAGTGAAACTCAAAAAAGCATTCTTCTCCTTAACACTTCGTTTTTGGGAGACAAGCTCCCTGCATCCCCAGACTTATATATACCAACTCTGGGATCACCATACCTTGGCGAAAAGGGAATATTCCGAGAAATGACATTGCGGACTTAGTATATACAAGTCCGATCTTTCAGCCATTCAGTCTCCGTATTTCAGAACCCACTCTAGTGGGTCCCAACATTTCAAATTGTTACTCTTTCCAACTTATACTACTCCATTGTTTTATAGGTCCTTCAATGACAGGAGAAGAACCCAAGTCAGATTTAGGATCCTCAGCAATTATCTCTCCCACCCCACCCAAGCAATACTCCTAACAGTAGAAAATGTTTTAATCCCTTTCTCTTGTGAAGTTGGGAGAGGTAGTCGATTACAAGTACACAGAAAGGTTCCATACAATGTCATTGAGGACCTTATCTAGTTCCTAGGGTAGTCTGCTTTCTGATTATTGTATAAACCCTACTTTTCTTCAAGTATGTATGGGATGCTAAGGACATTAAACAGGGCTTATTAGAAATTATTTTTGATACTCACTCAGAGAAAGAGATATGTCCTAGAGAAAGACCATCAGAGCATCCAGACTGGCCAAAGTGTTTAACACCCTTCTCATTTCATGGACTTCATTATCCCATTCATAGATATATTACGAGAAGGAAATATTCTGCTGACATTGGTGAAAACTCTGCATTAGCCAGTCCTAATGAATGAACTCAAGTCTTAGAATCTGTACCTCATTAAATGTGAACAGCAATACCCAAAAGAATGCTTCCTTCAGTGATCTTACCTGAAAAAGTGCTTTTTGCACTTAGCTGCCATCCTAACAGTAGTCATCTCAGTCATTATATGAATCATCAAATCTAGGGGGACACAAAGACCATCCTCTCAATATTATTTATTCATTCTTTCTTTCATTTTGAAATATCCACTTTACCTTATTCATGATCATGGGAGAGATAGACCTTATCCCTGCAAGCAATAACCTCAAGACAAATCTAACTAGCCCTGGAAAGCATGCTAGTTCATTTCAGGACAGCCACATGAAACAGCTGTGTTCAATGTACAGAAATTGCTAGTTCACCTGAGAGCCTGCTTTAGATATGTTGCAGGAAACCAATGTACCTATCAAAAATGCATGCAGAGACAATAGGGATACAGAAACTACAGAGAAGTCGTCCTACGCAAAAACAAAATCACAGAACCAAGAGCTGGAAAGCAGTCACAATTACAAATGCACCACTTTGCCACTGCCCATCAAAATTGTAGTAAAGGAAATTATAAAATGTATCATTTCAGTACTCAGTACTGTTTTACTGAAATCTTTCAGAACACTAGTCCTGTAGCTTCCAAAAAAAGTAAAGGACATGATAGATTTGTACATTGTGTAACCTGTTTTTTTAGTTATTTGTTTTCATATGTAACAGTGGGACAGAGGGGAATTATTAGCCTTTCAAGTATATTAATAAATTATTTATATGTTTCTATGTTAAAGAGTCCAGCGAGAGTTACTCTGCAGGGGTGTTAAATATCCCTCCAAGCTGTGATTATACTAATCAAGATATAGGATTTAAATTTATAAAAGTTAACATCACCAAAAGTGAATAGTTATATCAATATATAATTATTTTAAGGGTAATATTCTGTAAAATAAAATATTTTTTTAATGGTAATGTTTAATTGAAGAAGAGTTGCTCAAAGGCCCTTTACATAAAGAAACCGTCTATGGCATGTTTTCTGCAACTGAATTAATTATTAATTATAAAACCCCATGGTAATCAATCATGAAACTCAGCAACATAAATTGTGGTTAATTAAACAGTTAATTCAGCTGCTTTTCATTGATTGACCTAAGTCCAGTTACGATGTATTTCTCCATGCTGTAGTTAAACCACTACAGTTCCAACATTCTACTGTAACAACTTCTTACCTACTAAAATGGTACAGGTATTAAGGTTCAAATGCATCATTAGATGTTTATAAGCTGTCCTCATAATGACACTAGGGGGTCCTTTGTGTAAAGATCTCCTTTAGTATATTTTTATTTAAATACACTTCTTTTCACTTTAACTAAGAACAAAGAAACAAAACTGCCTTATCCTTGATTTAAAACTGAAAAACAGGATGTTTTACATGTTTTAGAAAAGGACACAGAACAACATTGTTAACCATGGCATTTTTATCTTCATAGAGATGCTCAAGTTGTGACAGTTTGTTGTGGCATTTGTCCTTTATAAGAAATTAGCATCCCCTATACATTATGATTTTGGTGGCAATCGGAGGCATTTATAACCTAAGAAAATAGGTAATATCAGTGCAGGCAGCTTCTGAAACAACAGTCTTCCAAAGGCTTTAAGGATGTTAACAGTGCTGCACAGACTAAGAATGGAAGAAACTTCTTTGTCATAAAAAGGTAAACAAAGTGTAAAACAAAGAATTTAGCAGGGCCTAACAGAAGAATAAAGATATAATGTGGTGTTCAAATTCTGTACACATGAGTATAACTAACAATGTGTACCTTTTATTACTCAGTCATCTTCATGAAGTCAGGATACATCAGCATTTAAGTAGAACAGCAACTTTAACATTGTACAAAATGTTAGCATCTTCACTCATCACAAACACACTGGTATCTGGCAGACTAGACTCAATGCACTGTGGCATATATAATTTCTTAAATTCACAGTACTATTGTACATAAATACAGTATATGCAAGCACATGACAGCTATACATTTATAATCACAATAACAAAAAGTAAAACTTACAATTTCTATAGGGCATATTTTCTATGCACCTGTTCATGTTTAGTATGAACTTTATGCTGTATATTACGTATATACACGTTATAACGTATATATACGTTATTGTTGGTTCTATAAGGAGAGTGACCAGCAGGTTATACACTCAGCTTTGATGCCAAAAAAGTAAAAAGATGGAGGATCATTTTCTACACTTGACAAAATTATATCCATTCATTGAAAAAATCTGCCAACATGCTTACCTTATACACCATCTTTTATTTACAGTCAACTTCCCTTTCATTTAAATTTCCTTAAATAGCAACAGAAAAAAAGTTCTGTAGTTTTCTGGCAAGCATTATGCAGGAAATATGATGTACAATGTTTAGATATAAATTAATTTATGTGATAAATGTTGATAGTAGATGACATTTGAAGCAGTAATGCTTGTTCTTGAGATCTAGACAAATCAAAAATGAAGATTAAAAAATGTTTATTCCCAAAAATCTTTTGGAAAATGCCATATATGTCCCTGAATTTCTTCAGATTTTTACTCTGGGTCAATACTGCAATGGATTTGATCTTTTTTCATGTGTGCATTAATTATTTAACTATCATTCATTAACTGGGTTAGTGTGCGAGACTATTTGTGGCACAACTTAGGCTTCAAGGGGAAGGGTAGCAGCCAACCAACATGTTTTTGGAAGGTGTGAAGAAAGCTTAGTACCCAGAAAAAGCCCATGCAGACTTGGCAGAATGCACAAACACCACACACACACTGACCACGTATCAGGAATAAAAACTGTGTCTGGGATCGGTGAGGCACAGAGCATATCACAGGGTTACTGTGCTGTCTTTCTTGCCATTTCACAGGATTTTCAATGCAACTATGTCGTTATTGTGATAAACCATATCCAGGAGTCTGCGTTAATGCAGTGGCATGCAAAACATTGAGTTTTATCTGACGTGACAGTTTGCGATTGGTCCTTTAGTGCTGAAAAAAGCAGGGATGTGGAAGAAAATAATGACTACAGTAAGTTTATGTAGGAATATGAAAATCTGCTTTTTGTTTTTTTGTTTTTTACTTTGCATTCCCTCTTTTGATAAAGATTTTTTTTTTCTGTCCATAATTTGCCACCCATCATGAGACACGTACCCTTTATACAAGGCTGCAGAATTCTAATTCATTGCAATTAACTTCCATGGACAGTGATTTATCTGTTTCTAAGAAATGCATCCTTGCTGGCTGTCAGAAGGAAAGTCGTGTGGATATTCTTGATTGCATCCTGGGAAGGATTTATATTTATTGTGAGAAAACAGTGTGGCTCAGAGTAGTGTCAGTTAACAAAAGCATATTTAAATGTTCTGTACCCCCCATCCCTGTCAAAGGCAACAAAACTTACTTTTATCAGAACATTAGCCACACTTTCTTTGCTACATTCCCAAAAGGTCATACTTGAAAACAAATGCTGTATACTCTTTTGCATGAACCTTCATGACTTCCTGGACAAAGCAGTTTGTCGCTCCCCCCCCCCCCCGCAAAAAAAAATATAATTTTTATTTGTTAAATAGAGAAGATCAGTGGTGCAGGGAGCATTTTCAGCCACAATCCATACCAGAGTTGAAGTCTGTCTTTTCCAAGTAAAAGCAATTGGTACCATGTAATATAAAAAAACAATCAGTTGTTGTTGTTGTTGTTGTGTCTTTCGGCTTTTCCCGGTTAGGGGGTCACCACAGCGGAACTCCAGTCCGCTAACAATTGGTAGTTGATTTTTACGTGCCGAGTTACCAGCCCTGATGCACAACCTTCAACAAAGGTACGCCCATTCACACATGTCTCAGTATAATATAAAATACAGCATGGGGTAAAAGTATTAATGATGTTGGGCGATATCATACAACAGATATGCAATATAAGGTTATATAAATTGAAAGCATGGAGCCAGTCTCAGTAAAAATGTGAATACTTATGTATGGATATAGTATATGCATTTAGATATTATCTGTGAAAGAAGGAGTCACAAAAATTAGGAAGCAACAGTAGTCATGGGGTACCAGTGGTGAAACATGCAGGAGGAATGAACTTGGTAGTTCAGGGTGCCTTTCTTAAAATTTTTTATTATGGAGTAATTGTTGTGTGATTAACGAGGAGTTTGTCATGTGAGTGTCAGGGACTCCATGCAAACTGAGGTCAGTCACACATGTAGGTGTTACTGGCAGGTCCAATCAGTACACTGTTATTGTGGACATAGGGAATATAAAGTGGTTATTCGAGAGAGATGGGCAGCAAGTGAGGGATAGTGTTATTTTGCAGAAGAGATTATATGCATGAAAATTCTAATGATTAGGGTCTCTTTAAGAAATGGGTAGCCAGCCAAGGTTAGATAATGATCCACAAGTGGACATGAAGGGGTAATAAAATGACCTTTTGTTAAGGACTACTCTGTGCTTTCTATGTTCTCTGAAGCATCATACATCACATGTATGCTTCCCGCGTAGGGCATAAAGGTGACGTACAGATGCAAATACTCAGAACTTCTTTGCTGCCAGTCTGAATGCCATTACTGAACATTGGTCTGAATGCCCTGCTGCTGTGCTGGTTACCAAGCCATTTTCAGATAACTGCGCCATTGGGGTTTCTTTTCTATTTTTCATTTTGTTGCTTCCTTGTGTTCATGTCATCCAAGAAGGGAAAAAGTCAATGTAAGAAACAGATTCCCCATAAAGGCCATAATGAATAGTGTCTTTTTTGCCAAGTTGCTGCCCACGACCATACACAGTGCTCTATCTGAAGCAAGCATTTTTCCCTAAGACCTCCATAGTTGCTTGTCTTCTCTCTCCATATACCTAGAGAACCAATGTCTTAAATTGTTGGATCAGGGTGCTGTGGCAGAATCCTCCCATCCTGAGGGACAGCCATCTTCTAAGAAGAAGGTCAAGAATTCTAGACCTGTTTGGTTGCTGTCCAACATCCACCAGACATCTCTCTCTCAAAGCTAGTGAAAGCCCTAAAGACCATCTGATGCTTGCACTGGATTCCTTTGGCACAACCCCATTAAAAGCCAACATTGATTTGAATTCTCAAATGTCCTCACAGGCTTTTCAGATGTCTGCTTCAGACATTGAAGGGGAACTATGGCTAAATTTTTCTGAGGGACTGAGGGGGATACCACAAATCTTAGTCTGGAAGGAGGCTCCCAGTATACTTATTGATTCTTGCCATGGGATCGAACTGACAAGGATCGTTTGGCTGGACGTCCTCTTAAGAAAAAGCAAAAAACTAAAAATATTACTTCTTATGCTAAAGATCTCCAACATGAAGCACAAGATTTTACCCAAGGCTTTTCAAAGCCTTGATGGCCTTAAAAACCCCTCAGGAGATTTCAGTTCCTACTCCTCCCTGGTCTTCCACTCCTGTTAAGAGGACAAGAGAATTGGATTCCTCAGATAAGGACCTAGATTCTGGAGAGGAATCCCTAGTTTACTCCTTTCAAATCTCTTCTCCTCTTGACTCTGACTGAGAGGAAGAAGATTCCTCAGTTCCCCCTTTAAAGAATTATCCTTTGGAAATACTGTTGCTTGTATGAGGGAGTACTTTAAATGGGATTGCTGCCAAGCCTCTGACATCCAAAAATGGTGCTACAAAGAGAAGATGAGAAGTCTTCACACTTTCTTGTTTTCTGGGAGCCAAATTATACCCATGACCTAAACTGTTAAGCAGACAGCATAATGGGTTAAGGGCAAGGCAAAAGAGCAGTTATGACAGAGAGTTACCCTTGAATATTCCCCTTTGAATTTTTATCCCTGGAATAATAATTTGTCCTTTATCATGGCTTAACTGCAAAGTGCTTTGCCACTGTTTCTTGGTCGCTGTGATGTAGTTTATAAGTGTAGGGTGTATTTTACATATTTTAAACACTGTTTTATCCACGAATGTGAGATAATATCAGATGCTTTTTTGTAGTCAATCCATGTCATACTTAACATTCTTCCCCTTTTTAAAGTTCTCCACTATGACTTTATTTAACAACAGATTATCCTTTGTTCAATATGACTTTCTTTTATTATCCTTTTGTTCTAGTGCCATAATTGAGTTTTCTTCTAAATGACTATAAACTCTGTTGGCATCAATTCCTGTGTATAGTTTATACATCGCTGGAAGGCAAGCTATTGGTCTATAGTTTTTAGGGTAGCTTGCAGGTTCACTCTTAAGTAGGAGCATTGTTTTTCTTGTTGTTAGCCATGCTGGTGTCTAGTTCTTACTTGTGGCTAAATCTTCATGGAAAGATGTTAATGCTTTTAGCCAGAAGTTAGGTACTGCATCTAGGCCTGGGGTTCTCCAATTAGAGGCTTTTCTTAACTTGAAGAACACAGCACAGACAGCCCAACAAATTACAGCACAATGGTTTATTCAGAGACAGCACTCCACAAAGTAACTCCTCTTTGTGGAGTGCTGTCTCTGAATAAACCAGTGTGCTGTAATTCGTTGTGCTGTCTGTGCTGTGTTCTTACAGTTTATGGTCTTTTCTACAGCACTTGCTTCCATTATCTGTGATTTTGGTTTTCTTTGGAAGCTTTTCTTAACTTTGTTTCAAGCTCTCTGGCCATTACTTCATCCCATTTCATATCCTGTACATTTGAACTTCTTGATCTTTCTTTTACTTCTTCTATCCATTTAGCACATTTGTTATGTTGCACAGGATCTTCATAAATATGTCTCCATAATGTGTCTATTTCTTCTTCTTCTGTTTTTGGTGGTCTTTCAGTTCCTTTTACCTTGTTTCCCAATTATCTATAAAACTTTTTGGGTCATCAATAAATTGCTTATTTTGTACTTTTCCTTTATATTTATTTATCTGTGTGTCTTCTAAGTTTTTCTGCCAGTGCTGATATTTTTAGTTTATTATTTGGGATACTGCATGATAAATCCTGATCCATTATAATACTGCTCATTGCTTTTATCACGTCTACCTTTCTGAGTATTTTTGTTGAACTGTTATCCTCTTCTATACTCTTCTAACAGTGACACTTGTTGCCTTAATTGCTTTATAGTTTTCTCTGTTCGGTACTTCCATGATGGTATTCAGTTTCTCTCCATCCTTTCCCTTACTACCCTGTGTTCTTGTGGTAGGACTTTATCTATTATTAATTTGGCTGCACAGCAATGCATCCTACTTACTTCTGTTATATAGCATGGATCTCTATGGACAGTCCTAATTACATGTTCATTTGTTTTATCAGACTTCTAACTTTTTGGGTTTTATTAACCTTCTGCAGTTTATTTCTTTCATTGATCTTACTATGTCTATCCATCTCTATTAAATCAAGCAACTCTTCTCTTAGATCATTTTCTTCTAACCTGAGGGCAAATTTTATTCTCTATTTCCTGTGGGCATTTTATAGAAAGTTCCAGAGCATCTTCCTGTGCCATATTCTTTTCAGTTTCGCCCAGTCTCATCCATTGATCTTTTATGTGGGAACTCACTGGTCTATCACTCCAATATGTTCACTGTGTTAAAATTTGTCAGTTTCCTGTTCTTTCTCATACTGTATAGCTCCAGCTATACATTTGTACTGGTTTCTTATGGGAGGCTCCAAAGTATCTTCATATGTCAACTGATTAGATGCTTCCCACTCCACTGGTTTCTCCTTAATTTGGGTGTCCATTCATCTATTCTGTTGTGTTGCTATCTGAATTAAAATTTCTACACTAAATCCTTCACTTTGCAGGTAATCCGTAACCTCAGTTCCTGTTTCTTTAACTTCTCCATGACTAATCCTCTTTTCTACTTTTCCTCTTTGTTTTCTTATTTTTTGTATTGCAAAATATGAGGAAGCTCCAATGGTACATCAGATCAGTGTGGCTTCAACATTGCCACCCCTGGAATTCCCTGTTCCTCTGCTTCCTTGTCTCAAGCTCAAGCTCCAGTGGTAGATTCAGCAAATTTCTCTCAGTCTGGGACTGCCCTGTCATGCTCCATTTCCTTCCCAAGAACTGTTTACTGACTCCTCAGATCTGAGGTGGGTGCTTCCTATGGCCCTCTGAAAATCTGCTGTCTCTGGCCTCCTCATCAGAGGTCAGACCATAGCAATGTAAAATAGATGAATGCTCTACTTCAGGCTGTACATGTTTTTCATTCCCTCTTTCTCCCTGGGCCCCTAAAAATCTACACAGACAATACCACTGTGGTGTGATATGTCAACAAGCACTGGAGGGTGGTACAAGGTCTTATCTCTTTTATAGACTTACACCTCAGGCTGGGATCTGTCTGTTAGTTATCAAGTGACTTTTCAGGTGGTTTACATTCCTACAGAGCACAATCTAGTGGCAGATTCTCTGAGCAAGTCCAGAATACAGGCTCACAAATGGATCCGTCACAGAGATGTGTTTCTGAACATAATCCATCAGTGGGGTATTCCTCCAGTAGATATTTTTGACTCACCTCTGAACAGACATTCTGTTTGAGAGTACCAAACCCTCTGAGTTGGAAAGTGGATGCCCTGTATTTTCCTTGTAAGGGAATGTTTCTGTATGCCTTTTCTCCCTTCTGCAAAGAGTTCTGCTCAAGATAAAGCTGGACTCTCCCAAAATCTTGTTGGTGACTCCCTTCTGGCCAAGACAGCACTGGTTCCATTTTTATTCATCTGGTCAGGGGTAATCACCACAAGTTACCTCACTGAGTTGATCTTCCCACACAAGACAAGGGATCTCGTTCCTATCCTCACCTGTCTACTCTTCAAATAACACTGTGGGTGGCAGAGTTTTGATCCCTTTTAGAGACCTCTTTTCTGAGAAAATGCTTCAAGTTCTGCAGGAGGCAAGGAAACCCACAACAGAAAATCATGTATGTCTAAATAGAAAAGACTTTCTGTTTGGTGTCTCTGTTGCCATCAGGATCCTTTTTCAGTGGGGGTTGCTATGGTTCTCTCTTACTTGTGTGATCTGCTTCATGCTTGCTTGGCATATTCTTCAGTTAAAGCTCACTTGTCAGCAATCTTTGATTGTTTGCCATTGAACCCCCTCCTTTGACCTCTTGATTTGGGTCAAGAAATTTCTTAAAGGTGTTCTCCATATCAGGACCCCAAGAACAGCCTATTCCACTTTCTTGGGACCTCCATCTTGTACTTGAAAAATGTATTCAGCCTCCTTTTGAACCTCTTAGTTCAACGTCCTTACAACTTTGTACTTAGAATCATGTTCTGCTGTTGGCTCTTAGTTCTGCCAAGAGAGTGTCTGAACTTCATGCTGATATGGCCATTCCTCCTTTTTTTAATTTTTCACAGAGACAGGGTGTTTCTTCTTTTTAATCCTTCTTTTATGCCCAAGGTGGTTAGTAAGTTGTCCCTTAATCAGTCTGTTCAACTCCCTTCCTTTTTTTCCTTCCCTGCAGTCTGCCAGTGAGACGGTTCTTCACACCTTGCACCTACATAGACAGCTCAGATATTTTTTGGATAAAACAAAGTTTATTCACAAGTCTGAGCAACTTTCTTGCTTCCTTTCATCTCAGGACTTCGGGTTTGGCTATTTCCAAGCAAGCCACCTCTTCCTGAATCTCTAAGGCCATTTTCTTTTGTTTTTCATTTTATGGCAAATGTCTTTCTTCATCTATAAAAGCACATTCTACTAGGGCAGTTGCTTCTTCTAATGCCCTTTTCAAGGGTTTAGACATCAGTTCCATGCTTGAGGCTGCCACTTGGCCATTTGTTCATACTTTGATAGCATTATACATTGGATGTTATTTCCAGGGCCAGGGCAGGTTTTATCTGCGCTATCCTGAATGTGTTGGAAGAGGGCTGTTCTGTGCCTTCCTCCTCTTTTGTACTCTCCCTTCAGTGAAGAATACTGCAGCAGTGATATGGAAGGGCGTAGTACAGTTGTGCAAAATCTTGCCATAGCAGTAGTTGTCCTTCTCTTCACTGTTGCAGTATTCAATTCCTCCCTCCTTTCCCACTCTGTTATAGCTCTTGCCCCTGTGTTTTGTTATCCTTCTGGCTGAAGGGCTCTCTCTTCTTTTTTCTTCTGAACTTTTTTCTTCTTGATATGCATGTTCTCCTCTGTCCCTGGGGGTGTTTTGTCCCTCCTAGGGCCTTTCAGTCCTGAGTATTTGTGTTCTTATGTCACCATTATGCCCTATGCCATATGCAGGCAGCATATGTGTGATGTATGACACCTATAGGATCGAAAGCCTTTGGTATACTGGCCAGATGTTGGGCTATCCTTGGCAGGAGATCCCTTCAACAAAGAATACTGCAACAGTGAATAGTAGGACATCTACTGTTATGGTAAGATTTTGCACAACTGTATTTTCCAGTAATATAGGGTTCCCGTAGCCCTAATTTGCCACCTGTATGACCATGAGCAAATCACTTAACCAGAGATTGCTCCCCAGGTCACCCATGAAAAGAGATTGCGTGTCAGTAGTTGGCCTACCTGGTTAACAGGTATGGTTATTATTATTATTAAGTCATGATAGTGAGCAATACAGGAATGCAATGAAATGGGTAAATGAGTGTTAAGTTGTATTAAAGAGGTAATGAGTTAGTGAAACAATGAACTGGAGACAGAGAGAGAGAGAGAAAGAGAGACAAAGTGAGAACAGAAAGATAAAGCTGAGTAGCTAACCCCAAGAGGGATGGTGGGCAAGGGTGGAGGACCCACCCCAACTCTGCATAAACTTTTGACAGAATGGAGAGCTAAAACTATAAAAGAGATGTTACCTAATACTTGCTAGATTGCAAAAAACAATAAACCTATATAATCAAGGTGCATTCAACATCCTAACCTCCATTCTGTTCTTCTCCTTCCATATCATTCTTTGTTCACCTGTCCCGTGCTTTTTTTAAATTCCTCAATGGAGTCCTTATCTGCACCCCATTCCAGTAGTCCATTCCATGGGTCCAGAATACTCACAGTGGAGAAATACGTTTACAGATCAAACACTCAAGGATTAGTTCATCCCTGTTATCTGCTGCCTTTCCTGTTTATTTATTTATTTAGTTTGTTAACTGGATGGGTGGACCGGTCCATAGATCCTTTTCAGGCCCAATCTGGGCCAGTCACACAATACCACCGGCATATGTAATTACATACATTTGATGTACAACAGAATATCTTTCACGTTACAACAACAAGATCAAAACATTGTATACAGTGTAGAATGATTGCATTACATGATGTTAGTAAAGAAGGAACAGCATGAAGTTAACATGTTTCTTAATACTGTCTGAGCAAATTAACCTCTGTGTAACTAAGTACATTTTATTCATTATGCAGGTATTGTACCAATTTCTTCTTGAAATGCTTGAGGTCACTAATTTTTCTGATTTCTTCTGATGGGGAGTTTCATGAAGATGGACAAGCTTAGAGAAAGCCTGCTCATATATATATATATATATATATATATATGTGTGTGTGTGTGTGTGTGTGTGTGTGTGTGTGTGAGTGTGTGTGTGTGTGTGTGTGTGTGTGTGTATATATATATATATATATATATATATATATATATATATATATATATATATCTATATGTGATGAATGGAGCTGGAGGTCTTACAAGAGGGATGTTTTCATCTGTGTTTGAGTTTAGCTGGTAATTTGTGTCTCTGTGTCCAAGCTTAGAGACTAGAAAAGAATAGAATGGAAGGAACAGTAGAATAGCTTAAATGTTGCCCAATTTAGCAAGAAAGTTGCAGTTACAGTTATTGCCAACCATTTTGCTCTTTGCAGTACAGAGCAGTGATTATCTGTACTGTTTGCTAGGGTTAGAGACAACTCTTTCACATTTTCCTCACATGATCTTGTCTGCCTATATCTTTTCTGTTGTAGTCTCTAGTTATATTCTTTCCCTTCCATCCTACAAGCCCTTCTGTTGACTTTTTCTTCTGGACTCCTCCTTACAGTCTGATGGCCCTTCGCTTGCATGGCCTGTAGAAGTGGACACTGACACAACAGCATACGTAGTAGCATAGAGGATCATAGGATCATAGTAGGTTAGGTGCTAGGGCCCTTACAAGCCCAGCCAAGTACAACCCCTGTACCCAAGAATCTCAAGGTATTAAGCAGAACCAAGTCAACAACTACTCCCTCTGTCCAAGAGGGACACAGGTGAAACTCCCAGGGTACATTTGCGGTTTCCCATCCAATCATCCAAATTACACTTAAATAGGGTCAGCAAGGGGCTCTGCTTCATCTGTACTGGACATTTGTTCCAGAGGGGAGGTAACCTGTGAGAGACATATTTGTCTCTCCAGCAAGTCCTGTTGATGTCACATACTAGGATGAGTTCCCTATAGCAAGTGCATTTTATACCATTTGATTTATGAATGTGCATCATTTCCATTAGAGTAGGATCTGAGATTGCTTTATATGCAAGGCAGAGTTAACCTCTGTGTAGTCTGTAAGACACAGAGCATAGAGTCTGTGATTTCAGTCTGCCAACATATGACATATGCTGAAGGCCCTGAATTTTCTTTGTAAAAACCTTTGCGGTCTTTCAAGGTGCCTGGTAAAATATATACCAAAGGTAGCATTGTACTCTATTAGTGGCCTCATGAGTGGGGAGTACAGGTGGTTATAACCTCTTTTTTTCTGGATGCAATGCTCTTACTTATGAGGTGGGTGACATAGAAAGTCTTTCTTACCACTGTAGAAATGCAGTGGTCAAAGGAAAGGTTGCTGTCAACCTGTGTGCCCAAATCTCTCGCCACTGATTGTGTGCTTAGGGTGTTGATATTAATGTGGTAATCTGCAGGGATGTTGCCCTTGCCAAAGGGGATGATAATGCTTATTTTGCATTGAGTTTTAGTCCATGATTTTGGCATCAGTCTTTGTCTGTGTAAGTCCCTCTTGTAGGATGTTGACATAATTTGGGACTCGATGACTGTACCCAGTTTGCAATCATCAGCAAACTTTGTCAGCCATAGGCCTTTTGTTTTAGCCTATACATCAGATAAGTAATTTCCAAAAAATTGGGGCCCCAGCATCGATCCCTGTGGAACAAACAGGTCTGCTGGTGGAGGTAGAGTCACCTATTTTGAATATGTGCATTATATCAATGAGCCAGTTTGCAACCCAGCTGACAACACATGGGTTGATCTCCAGCTAGGTGCATTTATCAATGATGCCTATGTGGGGGATAGTGTCAAAGGCCTTGGCCAGGTCCAGGTAGGCTGTATGCATGGATTTGCCTTTGTCCGTGGCTTTGGTGACTGTCTCAAAGAAGTCCACCATGTTTAAGATAGTTTACCATCTCATCCAAAGGACAAATTCTGATATCCCATCTGCTTGAATTGGTGGTAGGTCAGGTGGATGTAAAAGATCACACCACATCTATTGAAAAGAGCAGGGAAGTTCCCTGACACCCTGGACAAATTTCCCCAGAGTAGCACAAAATATCTCCTTGGGTCTCCACTGAAAAGCGACCACCAACTTAGTAGGGACTAACCCGGTCAGCAAAGGATAAAAAAAAAATATCCTCTACTTGTAAAAGAGTCAATGTATGTAATGGTGCTTCTTCCAGAACTATAATATAAAAGGTCAGAAATTGATAAACATAGTTATACCCACAGAAGCAAGACAAGGGTAATGAAACAAATGATGTCAAGCAGACCAAACAAGCTATCCCAGCCTCATGATTAGAGTGCACTTTTAAATTACCTCAGAGCTGTAGTCATGAATAAATACAGTGACAGCACTGTGTGGGTAAGCCTTTCCACACCTTTTTAATACTGACTCCCATTATGAACCTACCATATCCATAACAGCATTAACATCCTTAACCCTTCAAACTGTTGTCACTTAACACCTGCACCTTACTTAATTGTAAACCTTATATATGTATGTGTAAATGAGAGGGAGGGTAGAGGAATGGTGAGGATGCAGGGAGTAGAGATGGTAAAGGTGGACGAGTTTAAGTACTTGGGATCAACAGTTCAGAGTAATGGTGAATGTGGAAGAGAGGTGAAGAAGAGAGTACAAGCAGGGTGGAATGGGTGGAGAAGAGTGTCAGGAGTGATTTGTGACAGACGGGTACCAGTAAGAGTGAAAGGGAAGGTCTACAAGAGGGTAGTGAGACCAGCTATGTTATATGGGTTGGAGACAGTGGCATTGACAAAAAGGCAGGAGTCAGAGCTGGATATGGCAGAGTTAAAGATGTTAAGATTTGCAATCGGTGTGACTAGGATGGATAGGATTAGGAAAAAGTATATTAGAGGGTCAGCTCATGTTGGACAGTTTGGAGACAAAGCAAGAGAGACGAGATTGCATTGGTTTGGACATGTGCTGAGGAGGGATGATGGGTATATTGGGAAAAAGATGCTAAGGATGGAGCTGCCAGGCAAGAGGAATAGAGGAAGGCCTAAGATAAGGTTTATGGACGTGGTGAGAGAGGACATGCAGGCGGCTGGTGTGACAGAGCAAGATGCAGAGGATAGGAAGAAATGGAAAGAGATGATCCGCTGTGGCGACCCCTAACGGGAAAAGCCGAAAGAGAATGATGATGATGATGATATCTGTATACTAGGTGGTATCTTAGTGCTAGTAAGGAGGCCTGAAGTTGAGCACTTCCACTATGCTTCTTTTTTAAGGAGGTATATTTTTAACTGAGACCTGAATTGGTATACAAGAGTAACTCATTTACATATGGAGGTAGTCATTCCAATAAGTTTTGGTTAAGGGAAGAGAAGCTATTTTACTACAATGTATGTTAGTTCTGGATGTTGGTATTACTGGATTCAAGTATGCTTGACCCCCCCCCCTCCCCAAAGTTGCAGGATGTGATCCTTATTATACGTCAGTTATTGAGAGAAGCAAGGGATACTGATGGTAAAAAATTAAATAACTGAAAACCACTCAGTAGATCAGCCCTTTGTTTAACAGAAAGCCATTGTATTCTCTCAACAGTGAGGTTCACATTGTAAAGCGAGTTATAAAATGACATAGTTTACACTATTAGAAATATTTTATAGTGTATTTCAAAGCAGCTGCTATTAGGGACAGATCATATTCACACTGAATAAATAAATTCCTTTACCTACTGCAGCCCTGTCTGCAGACAACAGTAAATTAAAATTCTTTTGGCCTAGAGAAATAGCTAATTTTGCTTCTATTTCTCACTGTGGGACTATTATATTGGTGCAATAAGGTGTAAATAAGTTTATATTTACATATTGCACCAATATAATAGTATTCAATATGGCAGTCATGTTTTTATTTAAGAACTTTATAAATCAGGATAAATACATTGTAATATGTTTCTTCACAGGTTCCAAGTTGAGTTCTGTCATTTTCAGAACTTTGCACATAAGATAAACCATACTGAGTGTAGTCTGTTCTAAATATTCATTTATTTGTTTATTTATTTGTTTATTTATTAATGAGTATATAACACTGATGAATAAACTGCTAGCTTAGATAGTGTGTTACTTAACGCTGAGTTAAAATTGTATTATTAGTAGTTTAAAGTCTGTTTTTAATGTCACTTTAAATTTTAATGAACTTAATAACATAATTGCACAATTGATTGATTAATTGATTGAATGATGAGTTTGTTCTTGCTATATAAACCCTGAATTTATTATTCTGTATATGGTCTGCAGAAGCGTATCTGGAGATACGCAAAAGCGCTTACCTCAGTCTTTAATAAATCGTCATTTTATTGTCTGAAGTCTGTATTCTACATTATATATTTTTTCGTTTAACTTGAGACTCTTTAGCTGCTGTGATTCATTTGTTCATTCATTCATTTATATTTTTTTTGTGTTATATTACAGCGTTGGTACAATTCCATATTAAAATACTCTGTTTATAACACTTTTATAAGAATGTGGTATAGCTTGAAAAGCAATGCTTAAAAAGTAAAAAAATGTATGTCACATACATACATAAATGTATACAATATAAAAACTTCATACTTACTATAGTAAAAATATATATAATATTTATAATATAATACCTAACCTATCTAATCTATTCAAAAATAATTCAATACTAACCTATATATTAGAACTATATAAATAAGTAAATTGTTACCAGTATATATATGTGTAAATATAATATCCCTAAAAAAATGATAATAATAAAAATAAATACACACACACACACACACACACACACACACATATATATATATATATATATATATATATATATATATTAATTAAATTCATAATGTTCTCTTTGGATTTAATGGCAATAACTTCAGAGCTGGTTTAATAGAGAGATGATCATTCATTCCTGGGTGAGTACAGGAATCAAGTCTTATTTGCCATATCATATTCCAGGAATGTTTCCCAATCCCCACCCCTGTCCTTCTGTTTAACCTCTTCCAATACCCAAAATTTAATGTTCGTATTCGTACATTTAAGGGTATGCCTGTAAAGGGCATTGTTCTCATTCTTTTTATTAATGTCTCTGACATGTTTGTACACCCTATTTCTTAAATTCCTTTTGGTTTTCCCCACGTAGTATGCCCCACATATTAAACAATATGCCAGGTACACAACTCCTCTTGTATAACAACTAGAGTAAGTGTGACTCATCAATTTGAACCCAATGCTAGGGATATAAAGTTCCTTCTCACCTGCCATAAACAGGCATTGGGCACACCTTCCACACTTGTGTGTACCTGTTTTCCGCTGTGCCCCTCTATTGTTTTCACCTTTCTTCATCTCCAGGATGTTTTTCAAATTCATATTTCTCCTGAAGCTATATTTTAAGGGTTCCTGAAAAAACTGTACTCTCATGGGCATCCTCCTGAACATGTTCCAAATCCCCATAATACACTTCCTCAACCATCCCATATCAGAATAATAGGTTAATATCAACCGTGGTAGTTCCACTCCATATTTAACACTAACATTCTCTTTCAAGTTAGATTTTATAATAATTCCATCCATATTCGTATTATCTAGCTTACTGTCTATATGCTCTATATTGCTAATATCCATTGACCCTCCATAATTTAATAATGGTCCATATTCTGTATCACACTTCTTAATAATTTCCTTTTTAACATTCTCTATCAACCTTTTGGGATACCCTCTTTCCCTAAACATATCTTGGACCAAGTCAAGATCTCTAGTAAAATCATTTGGGTCCGATGTCATTCTTGACACCCTAATCATCTGACCTTTAATGACATTCCTTTTTAAGTAATAGGGATGGTCACTCTG
Organism: Protopterus annectens; assembly: GCF_019279795.1. Taxonomy (NCBI): domain Eukaryota; kingdom Metazoa; phylum Chordata; order Ceratodontiformes; family Protopteridae; genus Protopterus; species Protopterus annectens. The sequence goes on along the minus strand of NC_056743.1, from coordinate 628,011,612 downwards.
ATAATGTAACAAAGAGTTAGAATAACATTCCTTCCTATAAATATTGGATTTATAGTTCCTTTTCTCATAGTCTTTACTCACCTTAACATCCAAATAATGCATTTTATTCTCATTACAATCATATGTAATTTAGGAAATTAGTACTATTATTCAAAAATTCAATAAATTCTTTGATAATTTCATATATGCCCTCCCAGACAATAAAAATATCGTCAAGGAACCTATAATATCTCACTATATATTGCTTAAACCTTGACTCCAAAACATATGTTAATTCCCAGTATAGCATGATTATATTTGCATAAATTGGGGTGCATGCTGAGCCCATTGCTACACCGTCAAGTTGATGGTATATATCACCCTGGAAATAAATTAAATTATATTTCAAAACTAATTCCATACTTTCTAGTACCAGTCTAAATTCATCTGGATTCAAAATTTGGAAATCAGTAAGCATCTTTTCAAACCATTCCAGGCCCTTCTTGTGGGGAATCACCGAAAACAAATCTTTTACATCAGTGGTCAAGAAAAGAAAGCTCTCATTAAATGGAGTAGTACTAAATTTACCTAAAAAGTCCCAGGAATCCACCAATATATGAGAATATTTCAAATGAAAATTTTTTAATTTAGTGTCAACCAATATTGCTAAAGGCTGCATCTTGGATCCCTTTGACTTAACTATTGGCCTCAATGGGGGGTCTTCAAGTTGTTTGTGTATTTTTGGGACTCCAAAAATCGCAGGTATGACCGGTTTGGATACTTTCAAAAAGTTAAATAATTCCACATCAATTAATCCTTGCAATTAATATTTATATATATATATATATATATATGTATTTATTTTTATTATTATCATTTTTTAGGGATATTATATTTACACATATATATACTGGTAACAATTTACTTATTTATATAGTTCTAATATATAGGTTAGTATTGAATTATTTTTGAATAGATTAGATAGGTTAGGTATTATATTATAAATATTATATATATTTTTACTATAGTAAGTATGACGTTTTTATATTGTATACATTTATGTATGTACGTGACATACATTTTTTAACTTTTTAAGCATTGCTTTTCAAACTATACCACATTCTTATAAAAGTGTTATAAACAGAGTATTTTAATATGGCATTTTACCAACGCTGTAATATAACACAAAAAAATATACCTAGGCTTTTGAGCACCAAAACTAGCCAATGGAAAAGAGTGGAAGGTTATTTAAATATGGAAGTTTTTTTAAAAACAAACAGATGATTCTGATGAAGTCTCAGGTTATGAGATGAAAGTGCGCTTAATCTGTTTACTTGTTTTGTTGTATTTGTTTTATGAGTTACATTAAAACTTTTTCACCATTCGCTCAGTTTTGCTCGTTCCTTGGAATTAATAAGGTGGAGGACAGCCTTTATTGTAACCGGACAGCGGTGTGTGTTTAATAAGTAGAATCTCGTTGGTTAATGTCCAAAGGACAGTCATTTTGCTTCTATCTGTCCAGAAGGCATGTTGTTTCATGGAGACGATTGCGCTGTTTTATACTGAGAAAGTTGGATATAAATAATATTTTCAGGTGTACTTCTAGGGTTTGTAATAGTGAAATAACCTTGTACCAGTGCCATTGCTAGCAACAGTAAAAATTAACAGCTTTAAGTCTTTCGCCATTGTCTCTGCCTATTTAACTGTTAACACGCTTCCATATCTCTTGCTTCTGAATGAATGAATGAATTTGGTGCATAATAAATATGTCTGATACATACCAAATATGATGTTTACATTCTTTCCAGGAAAATATTAGTAAAAATCTGTCCTTGAAAACATACATAATTAGATTTCATTCAGCTGAAAGTGTATGGATTTTTTATTTACTCTGCTGTGTCTGGAATATGTATTTTGTATATGTATTTCTGTTTGTTCTCACAGAGACTTAATGTCCTAAAAAATGGACTTACATGTCCCAAGTCCAAGATGGCCATTTCCAAGAGTATTCCCTTTTCTCTGAGGTATGGCAATCTTTTTTGAGTGATTTTCTTATGCTTATATATATATATATATATATATATATATATATATATATAAATATATATATATATATATATATATATATATATATATATATATATATATATATTTATTTCTGTTTGTTCTTGAATGACTGATATATACATATGTATTTTGCAATCTTCATTTTTATTTATTCTCTATTTTGGAACTTTTTCCAGTAACCATTTGAAACGTTGGGACTTACTAGAGAGGGAGTCCCATAACACAGAGACTAAATGTCCCAAAAAAACAGACATACATATCCCAAGTCCAAGATGGCCATTTCCCAGAGTATTCCCTTTTCTCTGAGGTATGGCATTCTAAGAGCTGGTATATATAAGTTTGGGGGGTACAAGGTGGCTTGCTACCCCTGCAAAAGAGAAGTTTAAAGAAGAAAAGTGATGTTCAATATTTGCTTTTGTCCTGTAGTTTCAGGCTTTTTTTCAGCTCATCAGCATTCTGCATTTTGCAACATTTCATTAGGGAACCCTTTCCCCCCAAGGCATCTGCTGAAAATGGTATCTACCTAGCTAGGCTTTCCCAGCCAGCCAATACAGATAGATAGAGAGACAGACAGATAGATAGATAGATAGATAGATAGATAGATAGATAGATAGGCAGACTGATGGTGTGTCATGACCGGGAGCTTGTATAGCAGCAGCATTACCTCTTTGTTTCTGGAATCTAGTCCCATAAGGATACACCCCAGTATTCTTGCTGGTTTTTGCCACTAAGCTCTCACTCTGCTTATGGTAGTTCAGTCCATGTGTGATTTCTTCACATGACCTTCTGTATTACTGCTATTAGGCCATCAGGCCTGTTGTTCCCATAATGAGGTACCATGCTATTCCTCAAAAACTTCTGCAGTGGCCAGTGGTCTACTGAAAACCTCTCACAAGGTATCTGCCAAACTGGCCAGATTCTTCCAGACCCTAGAATTCTGCCCATCAGGTCTCTGTGCTTTATCCTCCGCCTGAGGGAATAAATTTTCATCTTAACTTCCTCTTCCCTGTCCTGGTGTCAGTTATGTGTGGCTAGCCAGCAGTACCCCCATGAAAAGCTTTCAGAAAATTATATTTATATTTGTTTTATTAAACAAAAAATAATTGACTTTCCTATTTTTTTGGGGGGGGGGCTTCAAACTCTATGCATACTTCTGCTCATGTGCTGAATTTTGATTCCTGCTTAAAAAAAAGAAAATACATTGATGTCTTACTCTGCTGGCAAGTTTTCTCAAACAAATCAGTAATAGCACTAAAAAGGAGGAAAGCTAAATGGGTATTTAGGCAATTATGCCTTATTATAGGTTTTGCTGTATTTTTAAGAGGGGCAGAGATGACATATCAGAGGAGGCTGGTTTGGCAGGTTGATAAAGCAACGAGAAGCATTTCTTATTGAGTCTGGCTACATCAGGAGACTGATACCTGAGGCAGCCTGGAAGAAAGTAAAGGACATTGTGGATGAAATCTGAGAGTTCCAAGAACATTTGTTTTTAATTATATATATATATATATATATATTTTTTTTTTATTTTTCCCCCCTTCTTTAATTTCTAATAATGTCTACTAGTATACTACCTTTTAGCATGACTTCATTTCCTCTGTTTGAGGTGCTGCTACCAGACAGTCTGTTGGGTATGTCAATATGAATGCTTTCTTTTATACATTGAATAGTGTGTGGGTGTGGGTTTGTTGTATGCTTGTGTTTGTGTGCATACTTGTGTGTGAAGGTTGCAACGACTTCATTGCATCCCTCTAACAGCAACAAACTGAAATAAAGTAATATGACTATACTTAATTATTCATTAATTTGATCACAATCTTACATCTGAGGTGTACACAGTCAATAATGTGAACATAATTAGTGGGCACATCTGTGTATATTTGTGCAGGTGGTTACAATAGGTTATACTGTATTTGTCTGACAGCAATGAGCTGAAATATATTTCTGTGGATATGTATTCTTTGAGGTTGCTCACAATCAGACATCTGAGTGAACAGAGTGACCAAAGTGTCTGTATTTGGTAAGTATGTCTTTTTGCCTATGTATTTGAGTATCTGTGCATGCAGGGGACTTATAATGGGTTTCACTGTATGCATCTTAAAGCAACAAGCTGTAATGTATTAGTGTGGTTATTTATGTATTTATTCATTCATCTGATCACAATCAGACATCTGAGATGTACAAGGTCACTTAAATGGCTGCAGTTGGTTGGCACTTCTTGGTGTGTGTGGTGTGTGTGTGTGTGTGTGTGTGTGTGTGTGTGTGTGTGTGTGTGTGTGTGTGTGTGTAAACACACACACACTCACATATGGATGGATTTGCTTAGATTGGACTGTATGAATTTGATATCAGCAAATTTGAAATACATTACTGTGGCTTTTGCTTATTCATTTGATCACAGTCCAACATTTGAGTGTAAAAAATCATTAAAGCATCAGTAAATGGTGGACATATCTTTGAGATCTTGAGGGACTGCAGTGGGATGCAGCATATTAGTTTGACAGCAGTAAGCTTTAGTACATTATTGAGGGTATTATTATTCATTAATTTGATCATAATCAGATGTATACACAGTCACAAATTGGCTGTGTGTCTGTAGTTGGTGAGAAAGAGTCTATAGATGAAACTAACATACCTTTGCTGTCAGCTAATCTTAGAAACATTTATTGATGAGGATTCTAGAAGCTGGTGTGGGCTTGTATAGTACAAGCTGAAATAAACTACTGTAACAATTATTATTGTTGTTATTGTATTTTATTTGATCACAACTGGACATCTGAGTTGTATTCCATCGATAAGGTTATGTACTAAGGGGGGTACTGAGGTAGTCTGTAAATGAATGTGCCTGACAGCTATCAGATCACATTTAAACTTTCACTGAGCTGCCATAACATTGCTTCATGTCAATCCAGTTAGATTCACCCAATCATCTGTTTGCTGCAGCCATCTTTGCTTTAAAATCACCAGCCACCACTGTCAGCCCACTGCAGTCTCAGAGAAGGGTGCTGAAAATTAATAAGCTTAGAGAGAAAAGGAAAAAATGCAAATCAAATCAATGTATGGAGTAAAGTTGCAGTTAGTAAGAACATACTTGTAATTCAATGTCAAATAATTTACAAGTTTAAAAATTCTGGTAAAAACTAGTACTATACATTCTTTATAAGATGGCTAGCACAGTTTAAATAGTTAACTTAGTTTTATAATAGATATTTCTATGCACAACTGTTGAAATAAACATTTACTATAGACCGTGTAGAAAGCGGGATTCAGCTAAGGATCCTGTTTACTTCACCTTGGTGAACTAGTTAGCTGTGTCACAGAATGCAGTATGAATAATAGTATGCTTCACAAAAAGAAGGACGTATAGAAACAATATGATGTAACACAAGTAGGGGAATTAAGGTAAAAGCCAAACAGCACTCAAGTTAACAACCTGATTAGGAGTATAGTTCAACTCCAACAACTAAAAAAATCAGTATAATGTAATGAGCAGTCAGAAGAAAGTTAAAGTTAGTATTTATTGAATAATAACAGTAAGTGAAAATTAAATAGGCAACAGCAAAATTTTGTGTGCTATCAATCGGGTTAGGTATGGCAGATGACGCACAGATGCATTTCTTCTGTCCTAGAAAACCAAGCACAGTATTCAGTTTAACTAAATATTGTCTAATGCACAGTTCTGGTGCAATGTTTTAAAATGTTATTTTATATATTTGCTACTGTACAGAAAAACAGCATGAGCCTGATGTATTGAACCAATACAGAATCTTATGCACCATCTCATAATTATCACTGAACCAAAGAATATTATTCTCAGTATAGCAGACTGTGCTGCTAATGAGATGCATGCAGTGCTTATAGTGACACATCAGCGCAAAACAAAGTCTGACAATGATTTCCTAATGTGGATATCAAAAATGAGCAGGGAACTTAGGGACGGTATCTGTAGTATTCACCGAAACAAATGCAGATGAGCTATTCGGCTCTGTATGGTGCTGAAGAGCAAGTCATATATTATGGGCTTAGTTATATAGACAGTGAAGAGGGTTAAAAGCCCTTCATCCAAAACAACAGTGTCTCTTCTTTCTTCATCATTCTGTAATAAAATAGGATTTTCTTGGTGCTTAATGATCTCGACTTTTCCTTACCAGCCCAAACTAAGCATAGATTCTACTGGTGTGCAGCTAAACATTTTCTAGCTTCCATTCTCTATTAAACTTGGCAGTGCCCCCCCCCCCCACACACACACACACCTTTGTTCCCTTACTCCTAATTAAATAACACTTCCCTTTTAATTGGGTAAGACCCTGCACAGCAATCGAATAACTGATGCCCCTTTCCTTCTACCCACTTTTCTGAAAACTAAAATGTTTGCAGTGCCAGTAACCCTGAAAGATACAACCCACCTGGTTTAAATTCCCTATTTATGCAATTCCTAAAGTTTCCCTGAGCTTGTTTGTACAGATCTAACCTGCACAAGTCCAAATACCCCCCAATTGGTGTATGATAGCTTATCCAACCACACACACACAGAAATAAGCCATTAGCATAACCCCTCTATGTCACTTCACCGATGGATGTAATGCTTTGCATGAGCATACAGGGACAGCTGTGGCCTTCTTCTCCCATTCTTTTCACACTGCCACACTCCAAGCAGGGAATGTGTGTACTATTTATAAAACAGGACATCACATTAATCTAAAATACTGCACATTGCACAAGGGCAACAGTTTTCTAGATGACATAGAACTGCTCATTCAGTTGCACTAAGCACATTCTTTCCAGGATTGTATGATTATAACAGCAATTTTTACATATCCCTGTCCTGAGCCTTTCTGTTCATCTACATGATTTTATGGAACCCACTGTTGACTCCTTTCCTGCTTTCTCTGATTTGGACAGCTTTGGCATAGGCAGCATAGGTAACCCCAGTATTAAAATATAACAGTATACACTGGAGGTTGTACCACTCATTCTCTGTGATCTATGTAAAATAAAATATCATTCACTTGACTAGGTATTTCCTGTTTTGAAGATTTGGGCAGCTAAAAAATGGAAAGCCTGTCTGCTTGCCATCATTCTAATGTTAAAAACTGAGTAAAGCACATCCCCATATAGTATATGATCTGTCTGTAACCTTTCAGATCCCATGTTGATGGGTCCAGTGACAGATGGTCCTGACTGCACAAGAGCAAGACAAATGAAACCCTGAAATCTGAAAAGAACAGACAGGAAATTACCAGCTTTCTGCATAACTACAACTGGTGTTAAGGGATGTGATTTCTGCCCAGCTGAAGCCACGTATGGTTGCCTCAGCAAGACAAGACAAATCTGCGGCCTTATGCAGGGCGACTGGAGCAGCGTTAATAAACTACATCTCATTAGTTTGCTTTGCCTGACTGCACAGAGCAGTAATCCAAACTGCTATGTGATCTGATCCAGAAAAGCAGCTTCCTTCAGGCCAGAATTAATAGAGCTGGGGTGCATTAGTTAAGGAACTGCAGTTGGAGATGCGCACTGCCTCCCACCCCCAACAATACTATACGCACTAACCTCAAACCTACATATACTACAAGCAGACCATGCAGCAAATAAAGATGTTTACTGCATGTATTCTGTTTTTATGTTTCTAAAACAAGCCACATTTTAAAAATGGTCACATTTAAAAAAAATCACAACTAGCATTGGCCTTTTTTATATAAAATAAGTAGTTCTAACAGTTGTGAACTATAATTAACACTAATGATCATAGATATTTCATTTCAATATTTTTGTTTGTAGAAAAAGATGAAACCTAGTATTGCATGGCATAGGATAATCTGAAATAATTTGTATAAAAATACGTCAGTCTTTTATATTACATTACATTGCATTTAAAACTTCTGCATGCTTAATATGAATGAAAATAAGCTGCTTTTATTTATTTATAGGAGCTTTGAAATGCAGTGTCTAACTACAGCAATGCAAACATAAGAGATATTGGGCTCCCTTTTTGTTAAATCTGACTGGTGACTAATAACTGCAAAAATCAACTGTTACAAGGAGGTGTCTGCCTCTGCTGTCTGTGTGACAGGGTTAGGACTAAGTCTAGATTGCTGGTAAGGGTGGCAAGGAAGATATTATGAGGTCATTGTTTACCTTTCCTGTTATACATTGGGTTCCATATATTGTCATGCCCATTTGGCACCTGAGGATCATCAGGGAGGCTTTCTCAGTCCATGATAAATTAAGAAATTGGGATAATGACTTCATAAGATAAGTAAAAAGTACACAGTTGGCCCACTCTTGCTTGTGTCACCCCACTGCATTATGCGTCTCCCCATAAGGATTATGATCAATTGCTCACACGGTTGACTGCCCCAAGATGCCTAGCTCACCATCCCACAACTATCATTGTCCTATCAACATAGAGACAAAGCAGTTACCAGGCTGCCTACTCCAGAAGGTTAGAAAATCCTCCCACTGAATGCACTGGGAACTGTGCATAGGTATATACTTGGGTAATGACCACCTAGGCCTATATAAGCCTAGCCATGCAACCCAACCTGACTCTGTCCCTATGTATCATGGGTATTTATTAGGAAGTGGTATGTTAGTTAGGAAGTTTCTAGCGTTATATGGTGAGGAGTGTATGTTAGTTTTGGCATTACTATCTGCTTCTATCAGTGACATGGGGGGAGGGGGCCAGACCCTGGGTGAATTTCAGAATTCCCATTCATTGGTCAAGGTTATGCTTAAATAGGGCTACTAATGGAGTCTGCTTCACATGGATAAGGAATCTGTTCCAGAGTATGGGGATCCACTGAGACCCATATATGTCTTGTCAATTTGTTTTATTTATGTCACAAGCAAAGTTTAAATCCTTGAATCTAGTGGTTCTGGTGCTGTTCATTTTGTGGATGTGCAAAAGGTCCATCAGAGCTGGATTCAAGGATGCCTTGTTTGCCAGGCATAAAGAGCAACAAAGGGTAAAAGAAACAGTGTTGCAAACCAAAAGACTCAGGATGTCTGAAGAAACTTGGGGACCAGGCGAGAAATATAACAGTCAGTGGGTGGGAAAGCAGAAGCCATTAAATGAATCAGTGCAAAAAATGTGTTCCATCCCTTGACTTCCATTGCCTTATGCTATATCATTGCAAAAAGATGTAAGCCCTTGTCCAGCAATGTGTTTAGAATTTCAATGGTGAATTATAGTGAGCAAACTTGGCATGTAAATAATATAAGGTTATTATCTCATCAGACTGTTTCACACATATGCAAATAATGTAGCAACTGTGCAGTTGAGTTTGTGCATTGTTAACACCCATCTTGCATAAACAGTAGGAGCAAAGCCATGGCTGAAGTACACTTATTTATTCAGTTGTTCAATATATTTATTTATTATATAGGTTAAAGGGAAGTACTTCATTTCTGTGAACGAATACTTTAAAGACATTATTGTGCTTATAAAATGAACATCAAAGGAATAAATAACCTGTAATAAGATGTGGTTTCTGAAGGTAAACAGCTAATTTTTCAGTGCATAGTCATGGCTGGCAGCAAGCAACAGGTATAATTTTGAAGAACATGTGACAGAGAGGATAAAAATCACTGAAATGAAGATCTGCATTTGAATTCCACCTAAGTACATTGTGACCACAAGCAAACTAATTGGCTTTCTTCTGTATGCAGGTTGTACCTGGAATTAAATAAAAAAATAGCAAGCCTTTTCTGCCTAAATAATTTACAGTTTCTCTCCTATCCTCATGTGTCAGTCAGTATATTGTAAGATCTCTTGACTTTTTCATTGCTTATTTACAGAGCAACCAAATTCTGTACTCAGTTACATAGTAAGACAATATTAGTCGTATGCTCAAGTGAGTTATTAAATGAAAAGCACAGCGGAATGCTTTCTGTTACCTATGAACCATGTTAGAGCATTTTACTGATCACAATTAATACCTTATTGTACTTTCACAACAAATGTGTTGAAGGGGAAAATGTCTCAAAGTGATATTACAAAAGACATTTTAAAACACTATTATATTGAAGCAAGTCATGTCACATTGGTAATATGATATACTCCAACCTAACATGTTTTTATGTTTCTCATTGATGTTTTTTAAGTCATTTAACTTACAATTTTATTTTTATACAGATCTATTACTGATATGTAGATGTGTGTATGACATATATACATATATAGATATCCCGCAGATAAAATGTATTCAGCTGCACAAACTGACCAGCTCCCTGGATTGATATTCATTTACTTCAAACGGGAGTGTTGATCACTCTGTGCTTCTGAATGAATAAACTTCAAAACAAATGGTTTGATCACTCAGTCAGTCAGTCAGCCAGTAAATAAATACACACAACTGGTTCCAAAGCTACCTCCTTAACAGAACCTTCTGTATATCAAATAAAATGAAAACACATTACATCAAGTACCTTTAAAATGGATGTCCTAAAAAGATCAGTCTTTGGTGACATACTCTTTTTCTATATTTATCAGTGACATTACTGAGTTCCCATACCTACCAATGACATTACGCTCTATCCAAATGATATTATATTACACCATGCCAGCCCATCTACCAAAACCATGCAAGGCAATGTCTAAAAGTAACTCCACCAAGCATACATGACTTACCACAGATAAACTGCAGAACAAATACTTAGGTCTCAGAGTGGGCACTATAGCTGTTACTAATATTGCAGAATGTCCCTCATTTTGACTAATATTTTTGTGCTGTTCCTCATAAAATGCTTGATCACTGAGGTTTTCAGTCAGCTGATAATCCCAAACATTTCATACTTCCTATTGGTCAAAAGTATCTGTAATACCTTAACTTTTTAAGTGAATTAGAGTAATACTCAAAAACTGTGCTTGATGTTGGGTCTTCGTCGACCCATTTTTTTGAGGGGGAGCCTTTGTCTCTTAAAGTTGAGAGCTGTGGTAGACACTCAACTAACTCTAATCACCTATATAGAACATTTGGCAGCCAATGTAAGCAAGCACATCAGAGTATAATACTCAGAAAACAATCACCTCACACCGCAGGCATGTAAAGCTGAAGCCAGGAATGTTCATATTCCACACTTAGAAATCTCCTTCTTATAACTGTTTTAAACTACAAACAAAATACATTAACAATAAAAAAAATCTGTAGATTCATAACATTAAGAATGTCGCTTTACTATACTACAAAAAGCAAACTGGATTTCATCCAAAACCTGCTTCCTTCTGTCTGCTTTAACATGCAAGCTACTCTACTCCAACTACTGTCCCACCTTAAAAAAACAGGCTTAAACTTACACCCTTCCTACACAACTACAGAGAACAACACTGTAACAGTGTCCTCACCTTCCAAAGACAAATTATCCAAAAGTCAATCGGATAAAGAAAAAGGTTTTCAGAAATACCTCAGCAAGCTGGAACAAATCTTCAATATGACGTTCACAAAACAACACAATTGAGAAGACAGCTACATACTCAACAGGGAAAAACTTTTGTTGCTATTACAAAGACAAAAGATAGCAAGTACCCTGTCCTCTAACTTGGTATGTGAACATTTACCTGAATCTCATGCCATAATCTATCACTCATCTTTTCAGTACATCTAAACATATGCATATATAAATATGTGTAAATAATACTACATAAATAATTTTCTAGTTTTATAGCATTTCAAGCATATCTCAAAATATTCATCCTCTAGGATAAAACTCTAATGTTTTTTGTTCGCTACTCAGTAATACTCTGTAGAAATTAATTGAATTGATTTCATGTACTAACTCTGGTAGGGAGAACGTATATAAGATAGCCTCATGGATATAAGATGCTAACTAGCTCTAATATGTCTTATGGCCATAAGAAAATAATAGAAAATTGTGACTACTAAACTAAACCCATGTTGAGTTACGGAAAATGTTATATATATATATATATATATATATATATATATATATATATATATATATATCATAATCTCTAGATATAAAAATGAAAGTATATTAATATAAAAATCTTCATTTTCAGAAAATTATAAATAAGCAAATATATCAATTTTATTTAAAATAGATAACCCGGAATATATTGTCACCTCACTGTACCTTAAGGTATGCAGTACTGTTTTACTCCTTCTTCTACTAATGTATTATTTTAACTAATATGTGTTTAATAGTGTACAACTAATATGTATGCAGGTAAACAGCAGAAATGTATATTTTGGCCCAGGCTGTGGCAGAAGACTCTGACAGTTAGCTCATAGGACTAAAACCACCAACTTGCTAATAATCTGCTTCTTCTGGCAAGGGTACAGAGTTTGAATCTTTCCACCTTTGTGTAGCCTTTAAACCTTGCATGTGATATAAATAAGACCTGCAAGAGAGACAGGTTTGTATCCCAGAGACTACCTCTTCTCTGGAACAGGGTTCACATCTTTGTGAAACAGTGTTCCTCCCTAACCCAATTCAAGTGTAACTTGGACAGCTGGATGAGAAACCAGAAATTCACACATGATATGGCACCTATGTCTCTAACAGATCCAGGATGCATGTAAATGATTCATCTCCCAAGCCACTGCTTACACAACCAAGGGTACCAGAACTTGTTAGACACTGGAGATGCATGGCTAGGCTTAAAAAGACCCCAGTGGTTATTAGCCTAGTACACACCTATGAACCATTAAATGGGTCATTGACCATCCCACATAACTAGTTAAAGAGTATATAAATAAAAAAATAATAAATGTAAATTATTCATAAATAAGGTCTTAATTCAGAAATTGCTCAACAATGTTTCTTACGCAGCATACAGTGCGTTGCCTTAAAATCTGAAATGTAATATGTCATTAAAGGGATGTGTGAAAAGAATGTAGTAAGATGTATGTAAATGGGTCTTCCTGCTGTGATTGTGGTAGCAAGCTATTTTGAAATAATACTTTTGAATTTATGTACTGGAGATGCTTACTTCCACAAGGCAAGGTGATGAGCTTCTAACATTGAACTGAACTGTGATAACTGACATAGACCTTTATATCAGGTTCCAAAGAAAACAAAACAAAACAAACTGCTGTGAGAGTTCCATCCTCACAGTGCTGGTTATAGAATCACATCACATTTGATCACCTGACTCTGGTACAATACACACTCAGAGCTTTGCTAAGATCTGTTGCTGTATCTGAAATATGTAGAACAATTTCAAAAACATCTACTCTTCCCTTTCAGAATTCTTTGTTTAAACATAAACATTTAATCAGTTATAATAGCACTGTTAATACATTTTTAACACAAGCATCTGTAAAAGTCAGTGTGGTAGTCAAATGACAGAAAATTATTTACAAAACTCCAGCCAACCATGCCGGCACATGCCACACATATACTGACCACCCTGTTTTCCCTGCCACAGATGGCAACACCTCACATCATCATAATAATAAATAATAATACCAAGCTGTTAACTAGGTAAATCCTCTGCACACACAGTCCCTTTTCAAGAGTGACCAGAGAGCAGTATCTGGGTCAGTGACTTGCTCAGGGTTATGCAACAGACAAATGATGCTGAAGTGCAGGAGGTCATTTCAGAACAGGCAGTTCCAACTGGGATGTTACAAAATCCATCAGCAAGAGAGTCCCAAATGAGTACAGTAGTTGAATGCAGAAAAATGAAAAACATTGGAAAAGCTTTTTGAAAGAACAAAATGGGTTAGGACAAATGGACTTCATTAAATGAGACATTACACTATCCTCTTGTACTAATTGATAACTACTGCAGAGTATTCACAGTTACGGAAAGCAGCAAGTCTGTGTGTATAGTAATAATGTGTTAGACAAAACACAAAGTGCTCAGAGTGTATGACTTTTCCTTGTCCATGTTTAACAGGGGCCTGTTTTTAGAATCAGTACTTGAAATAATTAATTGCCAATTTATATCACTAATTTCCTCCATTAGGAAAATGTGTTAATCACTTCATTTTGTACCTGTATCCTTGCTTCATAAAAAATATACCTTTTGCATAAGGGTGAAGGAAAGACTTGACTGCAGTAACTCACAGAATCAGTTGGTGCTCATCTCCTGGTGAAGTAGAGGCTCAGATGACTGACAGTGTTAACAAGGGTGGTCAGGCATGTCCATCTTGGGGGGACGGATGGTAGATTGCAGTCTGGTTATCTCTAAGGAGGTGTGACCGGTGTACCAGCCATACTGGTAGCTCATCTTGGAGAGTGAGTGATACTATGTTAAACACTTGATTTCCAGGGGACATACTGAAAATATCAGAAAGTGTAGTTTGCTGCTGAGACAGCTCCTGTGTATGCCAACCTTTACTATCTTTAGAAATAAAAAATACTCATACCATCCATCTGTAACTGCTGCATAACATCATTCAGTCCAGCTATTTCCAGTGACATGTATACAGGTTTTCATTGCACAGCTTAGAGTTTTTTTTCAGTTTCCAGACAAAAAATATTTCCATATATGTTTGAAACTTTTTAACATTGCTATTTCCAAGATTTATATAAATAAATCTGTATTTTCTCTGTTTTATCTTCAATCCAATCACAGGATTATTTCCAAATTTTATATAAAATAAGTCTGTTATTTTTTCTGTACCCCCCTGCTGACAATCGATCTCTCCTCAATCAGACTGGTGGCCATTCATGCCCTAGGGGGTTGGAGGAGTGCTACAATATCTCCTATGGCAAGAGGCATCCAGGGGAGATGACATCATCCAGACAGCCATGTTTCTAAATACATGCTTGACAAGGAATGCTGTCAGCAGCTGGGGTGGTCATGTCCATACCTGTCTACAGTTCAGTCTCCACTTATGACCCTCCCACTTACCAGCAGGGCATTTGGTGGAGAAACGGGTGTAACCAGACTGCAACCCACCATCCCTTCCCCCTAGATAGGGATGTCCGATCGCTCTTCCTAATGCCATCAATCACCTGAGCTGCTACTTGAACTCATGTCCCCTGAGCTGTAGTAAGGGCACCACCAGTGCAGTTAAATTAGTGTTAGTTTTAATAAAATAATATGTTCATTTGATTTCACTTGAGTAAATAATCGCAGGAACTGTCTAGTGCTGAAACAGACACACAGATTATCACATACTCTTAACATGACTAAAGTCAGAACACCACATGAAAAGAAAAAGAGAGGATACTAAGACAAAAGTATGAAGCTGCGGTGGTACAGCGGTAGCGTTGTTGCCTCACAGCAAGAGGTTCTCCTGTTCGATTCTCTGCTGGAATGCCTTCTGTGTGGGGCTGCATGTCCACTGTCGAGTGGCCTCTGAAAGACATGCATGAATGGGCGTGCCTTCGCTGAAGGTTGGGCATCGGGCTGGCAATTCGGCACCATAAAAATCTACTGCCAATCATTAGCGGACTGGAGTTCCGCTGTGGCGACCCCTAACCGGGAAAAGACAAACAAACTAAGGCAAAACTATCAAGTAATGTATGCACCTTGTAAGAAAGGCACTATCAGCAAGGTCTACCCTCATTTATTAAAGGAAGAGCCAAGTGCTGCAGTAAATGCAGAGTGATAGAGAAGAGAACCCAGTG